>NC_087204.1:83853963-83858963 GCF_015104395.2 Macrobrachium nipponense | reverse complement strand
TCGTTATGGGCGACGGCGGATGAGTTTGGCACAAATGGTTTATAGCTGTTTTGATTTTTCCGTAGCTTTTACGATTATATTCTGTGTTTTGATAACGCTTGATTATATTTTCCCCGATCGTCAAATATGTTTTATATTGGAGTTTTTTTTTCCAGTCGATAATATTATATTTTCGGGAACTACTGTCAGGGTGTGAGAAGAAAAGGGTCAAACAAGTGATTTATTACAAAAGCCGAGAATGCCTTGGCGTTTAAATCGGTATGACCACGATGATATTTTCTAATACGATCTTATGCCACGGCCAGGAGGGCGCCCTTCGTAATCACACTAAGAACGACCATAATATCAAAATAGCACGCAATTATATCATTCCTGATATCGGAAAAATTGACAAGGGAACATAACATTCTTCGTCTCCTGGAGGCTCTACACATAGGGAAGGGAAAGCCTAGCCTTAACACCACGCAGGAAACTTTCCTCCTCCCGAAGGTGGCGCGTAGAACGACGCCCGCTGGGAATCCTGAGTCGAACGAAAGGACCAATCAGATGACGTCTCCAACTACTGTGAGTGACCTTCCCAGTACTACCCAACCAGGCTACAACGTCCGCACGCGGAGACGGGACAACCATTAACGTCTGGAAGGCGGCTTCGCTAAGGGGCAGCCAGTCAAATAATTCAGCATCCATCCAACCGACTACCTGGGACCTTATAGATTCTGTCTGATGGCCCCATTCAAACCAGAACGAATCCACCCTGCCTTGGGAATGAACCGACGATATGGTTGGAGATGTTGGCAATACCATTAGAGGACCACGAAGATTCTCTATCACTCGAGAACTGCGCCAAAGTTTCAGTTACCATTTGCTAAACTCGGAAACTCTACGGTTACAACACGCCAAGCATAACTTCTGCCTGTGTGTAACGGGCTAAAAGTGACTCGATTCCGGACCAGTACCTTTTCTTATCCAGGTCAAATACATCGGCCAGATCTTAGCAAATAGCAACCATGGAGAAAAGAAAATAGAAAGAAGAATTGAAAAGACCTTATATAAAATCAATTCCACCGATATTGCCACTCTTATTAACAGAACATGCTTGAAAGAGGGTCTACTCATTATATTATTATTATTATTTTTTTTTATTTATTTATTTTTTTTTTTTTTGCTCTATCACAGTCCTCCAATTCGACTGGGTGGTATTTATAGTGTGGGGTTCCGGGTTGCATCCTGCCTCCTTAGGAGTCCATCACTTTTCTTACTATGTGTGCCGTTTCTAGGATCACACTCTTCTGCATGAGACCTGGAGCTACTTCAGCCTCTAGTTTTTCTAGATTCCTTTTCAGGGATCTTGGGATCGTGCCTAGTGCTCCTATGATTATGGGTACGGGACATTTCCACTGGCATATCCCATATCCTTCTTATTTCTATTTTCAGATCTTGATACTTATCCATTTTTTTCCCTCTCTTTCTCTTCACTCTGGTGTCCCATGGTATTGCGACATCAATGAGTGATACTTTCTTCTTGACTTTGTCAATCAACGTCACGTCTGGTCTATTTGCACGTATCACCCTATCCGTTCTGATACCATAGTCCAGAGGATCTTTGCTGATCGTTTTTTCTATCACTCCCTCAGGTTGGTGCTCGATACCACTTATTACTGCAAGGTAGCTGATGTTTCTTGCACAGGCTCCAGTGGAGGGCTTTTGCCACTGAATCATGCCTCTTTTTGTACTGGTTCTGTGCAAGTGCCGGGCATTCACTTGCTATGTTGGTTTATGGTTTCATTTTTCGTATTGCACTTCCTACATATGGGGAGAGATGTTATTTCCGTCTATCGTACTTTGAACATATCTGGTTCTTAGGGCCTGATCTTGTGCCGCTGTTATCATTCCTTCAGTTTCCTTCTTTAGCTCTCCCCTCTGTAGCCATTGCCAATTGTCATCGCTGGCTAGTTCTTTAGTCTGTCTCATGTATTGTCCGTGCATTGGCTTGTTGTGCCAGTCCTCTGTTCTTTCTGTCTTTCTCCTGTCTCTGTATATTTCTGGGTCTTCGTCTACTTTTATTAGTCCTTCTTCCCATGCACTCTTTAGCCACTCGTCTTCACTGGTTTTCAGATATTGCCCCATGCTCTGTTTTCAATGTTGACGCAGTCCTCTATACTTAGTAGTCCCCTCTCCCTCCTTCCTTTCGTGTTATGTATAGTCTGTCCGTATTTGCTCTTGGTGTAGTGCCTTGTGTATTGTCATTTGTTTCCTGGTTTTCTGATCTATGCTGCGGAGTTCTGCCTTCGTCCATTCCACTATTCCTGCGCTGTATCTGATTACTGGCACTGCCCCATGTGTTTATGGCTTTTATCAATATTTTCCGGCGTTGAGTTTTGACTTGAGTATCGCCTTGAAGCTCTCTGCATATATTCTTTCCTGATCGTGTCCTTCATCTCTTGGTGTTTTATATCTCCTCCTTCCATTATTCCCAGGTATTTGTATCCTGTCTCATCTATGTGTTTGATGTTGCTCCCATCTGGTAGCTTTATCCCTTCAGTCGTTATTTGCCTTTTTGTATGTTGACTAAGGCGCATTTTTCTATTCCAAACTCCATTCTGATGTCTCCAGATACAATCCTTATTATTATTATTATTATTATTATTATTATTTATTATTATTATTATTATTGTTGTTGTTGTTGTTGTTGTTGTTGTTGTTGTTACTATTACTATTATTATTATCATTATTATTACAAACTTCCAAATTACTAAAAACGATAAATAAAATATAAAGTAAAAAGAAGAGACAAGAGACCCTTTGAAAAAATCAGATTTACCAAAATAGACATCAGACAGAAATAAACAAGGCAGAAAAAAGGAAAAAAAAACTAGAGCATTGGAATGGGACTGTTAATGAAGCATTAAATTATCCCCTTCAATGCACACACACACACACACACACTCTCTCTCTCTCTCTCTCTCTCTCTCTCTCTCTCTCTCTCTCTCTCTCTCTCTCTCTCTCACATGAGAACGGGGAAAGACGCAGAGACATGATTTTGAGAAAATTTCATTTCAATAGCGGGTATTTATGGAGTAAATTGCTCCATCACTTATCCAGTTATTTGTTTATTTCCTTAAAAACTATTCACCCCTATTTATAATATATATATATATATATATATTATATATATATATATATATATATATATATATATATATATATATATATGTATATATTATATAATATTATATATATAATATATATATATTATATATATATATATATATATATTATATATATATATATAATATTATATATATATATATGTATGTTGATCTTTAGACCATAGTTTGGACTTGGTTGTATCGAGTATGCAAAGCAAATTCTGCATGTGTGAATTCAACTGCCCTACTTCAATATGCTTGGATTCACTTGGGGATTCACTCGCGCTAACCCAGTGCCCGTGAATTCACATACGTTCATCTAAATTGTGCAGTTTCAACCTGTTCATTCGACCAGTGTGAATTTAATTGTGCTCAGGACGGATAGAATTATTTGCGGTAATCAAACATGCATTCAGTTACAATAGAGTCTAAAACCATATTGAGAATAATGGGGATTAAGGGACAGGCACAAAATTATCCAGATCGTTGGCACTTGATAATTATATCGATAGATAGAAACTATTTAATTTTTTTTTTAGCTGCTATCCCACTTATTGTTTACTCTCTCTAAAACACAACCGTAATTTTTATTTTATTTTTTTAGTGCAGTCAAAGGAAGACATTCGGAGTAACAGGGAAATAAGTGAACGCTCTGCAAAATCTGTCATAAACGCCTAACGCCCGACTTCGTTAACAGAGGTAAATAGTGAAAGATGAGCTTTTTGCTTGAGAAAATTATTCAGTAATTTCTCTTCATCCCATATTTTTCCCTCATCCTGTATTATGATGTGACGTTTTCTTTTGGCTTTTTACTTTTTTCTTTTCTTACCTTTTTCTTGCAGAGAGTTGACCCCGTCATTTCTTGAGTTCTTCCGAGATTTCTTTTTTACTCTCACCAAAGAGTCTCTTCTCAAAAGCTTATGATTGGTACGTGTTCTATATCTCCCAGAAGATTGAGGCTCGATATTTTTGCTTTTTTCTTTCTTTTTTTTGAGTGGTGCAGTGGGGGAGGTGGAGGTGGTGAATTACGAAAGAGGGAATCTGACTCTTATCTTTCCGGCAAAGAAAGACTGAAGGGAAAAAAGATGATTTCACTCAGGATAAGATGCTGAGAGGGAATTGGTTGGTAAACGACGCAACAAGGAAAGAAAGATACAGGCAAATTCAAGGTTTGATTTGGAGTTTCTTCAATAAATACAACAAGAAATCTTAGTTTCTTATTACAAATGGGATATCTTTATTAGTCATAACTGTAAAGTAAAAAAAAAAAATATATCTTTCCTAAAAATGAAAAACAAACTTGGTGTCTGCCTAGTAATGAGAGTTTTTGATTAGTCATTATTGCAAAATTAGAGAATATGATACACCGTGCCTCTCTTTTGAAGAAAAAGTAATGGAAAATGAATAAACCGGCAACTTACTGATTTGTTCATTTGAGAGCCAAAAAAAAACCTTTGAAGGAGAAGGAAATTACTATGGTTACACCTCTCTGAATAGAAGCCTCATAAATAGAAGCAGAGAGAGAGAGAGAGAGAGAGAGAGAGAGAGAGAGAGAGAGAGAGAGAGAGAGAGAGAGAATTTTCTGGGCTACAGAGTACGTAGCAAAGTTAATTTGGAAAATGAATTATTCCCGTTATTTATTATGGCATTTACTTGATGAGGAAGGTTTATTCCTAATAGAGAAATAAACACTAAGACTGTTGACCAATTTCGAAACGCCCTGAGTAATTCGGTACTAAAACTGAATAATATTTTTTCAGTATGCGTAAAACTTCTTTTGCAGAAATATATATATGAGGCGCCCAGTACTAAAACCCACACTCGCCACAAATTTGAGAAATGCATTTTATC
>NC_087204.1:83841463-83848963 GCF_015104395.2 Macrobrachium nipponense | reverse complement strand
GTCCCATAGTATTGCAACATCAATGAGTGATACTTTCTTTTTAATTTTGTCAATCAACGCCACGTGTGGTCTATTTGCACGTATCACCCTATCCGTTCTGATAGGTTGGTGCTCGTACTACTTATTACTGCAAGGTAGCTGATGTTTCTTGCACAGTCTCCAGTGGAGGGCTTTTGCCACTGAATCATGCCTCTTTTTGTACTGGTTCTGTGCAAGTGCCGGACATTCGCTTGCTATGTGGTTTATGGTTTCATTTTTCGTATCGCACCTCCTACATATGGGAGAGATGTTATTTTCATCTATCGTTCTTTGAACAAATCTCGTTCTCAGGGCCTGATCTTGTGCCGCTGTTATCATTCCTTCAGTTTCCTTCTTGAGCTCTCCCCTCTGTAGCCATTGCCATGTGTCATCGTGCTAGTTCTTTAGTCTGTCTCATGTAGTGTCCGTGCATTGGTTTGTTGTGCCAGTCCTCTGTTCTGTTTGTCATTCTCCTGTCTCTGTATATTTCTGGGTCTTCGTCTACTTTTATCAGTCCTTCATCCCATACACTCGTCTTCACTGGTTTTCAGATATTGCCCCAGTGCTCTGTTCTCGATGCTACCGCAGTCCTCAATACTTAGTAGTCTTCTCCCTCCTTAATTTCGTGTTATGTATAGTCTGTCCGTACTTGCTCTGAGTGTAGTGCTTTGTGTATTGTCATATGTTTCCTCGTTTTCTGGTCTATGCTGCGAAGTTCTGCCTTCGTCCATTCCACTATTCCTGCGCTGAATCTGATTACTAGCACTGCCCATGTGTTTATGGCTTTTATCATATTTCCAGCGTTGAGTTTTGACTTGAGTATCGCCTTGAGTCTCTGCATATACTCTTTCCTGTTAAAATATATTACAAAAAATGAAATGTTTTCAGGTAAAATAAAGAGGTAATCATAGGGCTTCATTTTATTTTGGTTTTAAGCGACAAGTTCTGGAATTCTGCATTAAAATGCCTTCAGGATAATTAGCATACCTTTTATGAAAGTCAGCCATAAAAGTTAGTTTTTAGTACTCGAAGACCTACATTATAACTTTGATTGAGTATGACAAAAGTTTTATAGCATCATGAACAATATTGCAGACGTTTCAGCATGCATGGTGTCGTAAATTGAATTTTATCACGTATTTTATATATATATGTATATATATATATATATATATATATATATATATATATATATATATATATAAATATATACATATATATATATATATATATATATATATATATATATGTATAAACAGAATCACGAAAAGTTAGGAACGTGATAAATCCATAAATTAAAGATAAATGCCGACGAAGGAAAAATAAACGAAGGAGTCTGCCGCTGTTATTTTTCCTTCGTGGCATTTATCTTTATTTATATATATATATATTTATATATATATATATATATATATATATATATATTATATATATATATCTATAACTATATTTATATATATCTATAAATATATATATATATCTATATATATATATATATATATATATATATTATATATATATATATTTTATAGATATATATAAAATATATATAGATATATATATATGTATATATATATATATATATATATATATATATATATATATTATATATATCCATATATATATATATATATATATATATATATATATATATATATATATATATCATATATATATATATATATATAGATATATATATGTATGTGTATACAGAATATCAAGAACAATACAGTAATAATTAATAATTTCCAATATGACAGATCCCTGTATTTGAGAATGTAAATTCTTTTTATTATATATATTGTGTGATCAATTGATATTTTCTTCTTTGAATACATGATGTTTTAAATTTTTCCTTTTTGAAGGTCACCGTTTACAACAACAGCAACAACAACAACACCACAATAATAATAATAATAATAATAATAATAATAATAATAATAATAATAATAATAATAATAATAATAATAATAATAATAATAATAATAAGTACTGAGGCCTGAAAACAGAAATAAGAAAGATATATGATACGACAGTGGAAATTGTACTTCTAATCATAGGAACACTAGGCACGACCCCAAGATCCCTGAAAAGTAACCTGGAAAAACTAGATGTTGAAGTAGCTGCAGGACTCATGCAGATGAGTGAACTCCTAGAAACAGTGCACATAGAAATAAAAAGTCATGGACTCTAAAGGAGGCAGGATGCTTCCCGGACACCCTTACTAGAAGAAACAAAAAAAAAAAAATTATAAATAAATAAAATATATGAATAATAAGAATAATAATGATGATGTCTATGGAACATATGCATTAGTACTTTTAAATCGTTAACTTATCGATGACACGACTAACAGGTCAGGCAAAAACTTGGAACTAATGAGCAAGCGTTGATGAATTTTGGGTATTTGTCCCGGGATTATGAGAAACATCATAAGAATTTGAAGTGCAACATCATCATCAGCCTACTTTACAAGAAAGATTGAGTGTCCAGACTGGAGGAAAGAATCATTATCCGGGAAATGAGCTTTTTGATTCATTAGAGAGATCAGAGACATTAATGTTCCTTTTGTTTTTGCTCAGAACGGAACATCTGCCCTCGTTCGGAAGGATCAGGTATAATGCCATTAAAGAGAGAGAGAGAGAGAGAGAGAGAGAGAGAGAGATATTATTAACTTCCATTTTTACCAATATATATTCGGCGTTCTTGCTTGTTGAAGCTCCCTGAAAATGCGTTTGAAAATCCATTATTATTATTATTAGTTCCTGGTTATGAAATCTAATTCAAATAGAGACGATAAATAAATTTTGACTTTCATTTCAATAATTACCTTAGTTTATTCTTATTTTAAAAGTAAATATACCTTCTACTTAGAAAATGACATGAATTGTGTGTTTATGAATAAAAGAATAGGCCTTTAGGCATGCTTCCACCTTCCTGGAATAGACGTTATGAGATGTAATAAAAGTGCACAGCAAAAGGCTTACTTTCATTTACGTGGACTGTGATTGTAAGCTCGTTTAAAAAGTATTGTATTTGATTTACTAGTTTATTGTAATAAATAAAATATACAAAATAGAATTGTTTTGGTTTTTAAATGCCTTGTTTACACATTATACTTCAGCAGGAAAACTATCAGTTTCCGATAAGACTATTGCCACCTACGAAAAAAAATCTAGATATCTATAAGCTAAATAAAAGTGGAAGTGTTTCATTTAAACAAATCCTATAGCTTTTAAGTAGCAAATCAAACATTTCTTTCCAATAAGGAATAACATTCCTGGTCACATATTTGTAGAAGATACGGTCACTGTCAATAATAAACTATAATCATTCTTCCTGATTTCTTCACGTTGGCAGTTTAATTTGCGTCAATCATAGCCGCGCGGTTCTCGTGAGTGTGTTTGTAATTATTTTGTGTAAATAGGTAATAATAATAGTGCCTACAAATGTTCCACGTTATATTCTGAAAGTTCTTTTAAAGTCCAAAAGTAAAGAAATTAGAATTCATATGACTACTCCTACCAATAGACGCAATGCCATAAGTTTGTAGATCATCTCATACAAAATGGAAACTCTCTTCTTCTTCTTCTTCTTCTTCTTCTTCTTCTTCTTCTTCTTCTTTCTTTCTTCTTCTTCTTCTTCAGATTTTGTGATTCTGTGGAGAATTTATTAAGACGATCATAGTTTTCTTAATATGGTTTCGTAATTACGTAGTTCACCCCCACTGATTAAGGCAGTTAATGGAAATGATGTGCTTAAATGAAATGTCCTAAAGCTGAAAACGTCGTTTGTTTATTAATTCATTTGGTCTTTAGAATTATTGTCAGTATCTTCCTCTTCTATTTCTATTTCCATATATTTTGTCATAATCTGTTTACACATTAATCATCAAATATGCAAAATTGATTTTTTCCTCCTCTGCTATTCTACGACATTAATCGTGACTTTCGACGTATTTATTACATTCAGCTCCGAAGTTAGAGGAAAGATATTTCCTCCTCTAACTTTGTGTGGGTTTGACTATTTCTTTTCCGAGAATATTTCAGGAATGAACCACGGATCACAATGAATCTTAGCAGATGAATTCATTTCGGCGACCTCCAAGAGATTAATTACTTTTGGAAGTTAAAGATTACTTCTTATGGAAACCATCCAGCTCATTACAAGAGATTTAATGGTTCGGAGTCTGACATATCTTTAAAATATAGATTTCTAAGTGAAATCTTTTGCGGTAACAACCCAATAATCAATTATGTCAAGTTTTACTCACATTGGACAAGTGTCAAGATTTCAGTCAATATCTCGAAGTTCATACGCCTTTACCCTCTATTAAAACTATTGAGAAATTCAGATTTAGAGTATATATAACTAGGCAGTATTGGGTTGCTATTTGCTAAGCTAGATATGTACTGACAAACTGCTAAACTACTGTATTGACAAAGTGTCCCCCTTTGTAGTTCAATTTTAATTATCAAGTAAAAATCGGTTTTCATTAAACCTTCTCCTTTATACGAGTGCATACTATTTCTAAAAAACCAAGGGGTCCATTATGATAACAGGATAATTAGATCAATTAGCTCATCTTGCTTTGAATATTTATGCATGGGAGTAAATTATTCAGCATTTCATCTCGTGGAATTATAGCTTCTCTCGAACTTGCTATCTCTGAAGCTCTCCGATCCCCTCTTTTCCTGAGAAAAAAAAAATCATAAACCCGTCCCCTGAAGACGAGATTTTTGCCAGTGTAATTAATTATATTTAATTTGATTTCGCTTCATTTATTGCATAAACATTCAGTATTTGAGGTATTCGCATGTCTTTATTCTTTGGCTTATTAGGGGACTGGAGAGAAGAGATAAAAAAATATATTATCAGTAAACTGGTGATGACATCGACTATTTTTTTTTCGCAAATAAAAATGTCAAATGTATGCATATTTTTATGTGAACAACAATATCATAATTTCATACATACATACATATATACATGCATATATATTTTATATATATATGTATATATATATATATATATATATATATATATATATATATATATATATATATATATATATATATACATACACACACACACACACACACACACACACACACACACATATATATATATATATATATATATATATATATATATTATATATTATATATATATGGATATATAAAATTGACAAATGAATTTCACAAATTTAATCCATCATAACCAAGAAAAGGCAAAGAAAATACCTCCACCACCGGAATACCTCATACCTAATGGATGGACAGAATGCCAATTAAAATTCGTATTGGTTTCCGTTAACTGTATTTAGTGATTGATGGATTCTTAATGGAACTCCTGGCTAATTGCAGTTTTCCAGTTCGCGCATTTTATGATTGATGATAATCCTCACCGTTAAGTACTGACCTCGGTATGATGGAAAACTTTTGCTCGGATTTTGAAATTGGTTGCAGAATATTGTTGAAAATTCGCTTATGTGCAGCGCGTATATTTAAGTAGACATATCTACTGACAATGTATAGATTCTGTTTAATAATCATTGGTTCTTGATTAACCTATGTTATTTCCTAATACTAAATATGAATGGAATTAGACATTTTTTTTCCTGATAGGAGACGAGACCTCATGAAGTGGACTCAGAAGAAGTTCAGTATTGGATAAATGAGTAAGCATAAATACACACACACACACACACACACACACACCACACACTCACACACACACACACATATACATATATATATATATATATATATATATATATATATATATATATATATATATATATACGTATAATATATATATATATATATATATATATATATATATATTATATATATATATATATATATATATATAACGTTTAATTGTACATATATTTTTGTACTGACAAAAATTAATATAATCATGTTTGATGATAAAGAAATTGCTATCAATTAAACTTTAAAATCATAATTCGTCCACAATTACGAGTACCTTTTACAATTTGATGCAAAGAATTTTAAGCGAACAATTATCACATAAAATCTTCATAAAATTTACAGTATGCCTTGACATGAACTACGTTAAAATCTAGGAGAAAATGAATTTAGCTGTAAATCCTTTCGATTCCTTTCATATAACAATATAATTGCATCATTTAAGACGAATTTCACGTTATTTTTTCGTTTACATCCCTTTGCTTCCCCCTTGAACTATTTCATTATTTTTCAAAGTTTTTTCTGTTCTTTCTCTCTAACCTTTCCATCATAATTCTTCATCTTTCGCTTATATCGCTTATTTTCCGAAGATTACGCTTATGAATTTCTGCTTCTTGTCAATTTTTTCCATGTCTTGACTCTGAAGGATGTTTCTGCCTTCATTATTCATTAGTTTGTATGTTTTTATCTGAAACATTTTATCGTTTATGAAATAACGATTTGATCTAAGATTTTTTGTGTACAAGGTAGCTTGGTAAGTCGTGGAATAAAATAATGGTCAATAATTATTGCTATCAGGGAAGTTAAATTTCATTGAACCTTTATTAACAGTGGTGAGTTTGCCTATTATTTTGTAATCTTTATACTAGGGTTTTTCAATAAAGAAGAGACCAATTTACGCTTATCTTAAAATAGATACAAGACTCATTTATTCCAAACCCTCAATCGTCACACGTTACCTAATGACAAACAGGGAACCTCCGGGAGCCTCATGCCCTGGATATATTTTTGAATGTCCTTATAGAGATTGACAGTTTGGTAAGCAAAGGCCTGATTAATGTCTACGTGCGTATCCCTAACGGCCTAACCCTATAATAAATAAAGTATGGCTTCTATCTCGTAAAATGCCCCAACTATAAATATACTCGTCCATTTCGGCAAGTTAGTATCAATTTTTCCTGGGCAAATCCTTGCGTTCTTACTCAATTAAAGGTTTTTAAATCCCTAACTTGGATATGGATGCGCATACTTATCGCGTTTTTGTTTATTTAGCTAGTTATTTATCCGTTTTCTATCTATTAACTTATTTATAAGATTTTCCTTTGGTCAAATTCTTATTGGTATGGACACTCTTTTCATATTTTTCTAATCATCATAATTTTTCATCTGCTTTAAACCATTGCCATTACTGGATGGATGCTTGTCCAAGTTGGATGAATGCATATGAATTCACTAATACGGGGTTAACGCACAAGAATCTAAGCATAATAAACCAAGACTACTGATTCAACACATACTGAATTTATGCTACTGAATCTTTGTAAAAGTGAAATAATTGGGTTTTGAAATATACGTGGTGAATAAACGTAAAATAATTCATATAAATAGAATCAGTCCTCTTGAATCCTAGTTTACACAACTATCATGAGTGATTTTATACAAAAACAAATGCAAACTATTTGCGAAAAATATCAGTGATCTCACCAACGCTGAAATGGGTCGACCATTTGTCTCCACTACAGGAAATAAAACTCGTTATGGGCGACGG
>NC_087204.1:83826463-83836463 GCF_015104395.2 Macrobrachium nipponense | reverse complement strand
TGCAGTTTCAACCTGTTCATTCAACCAGTGTGAATTTAATGAGCTCAGGAGGTATAGAATAATTTGCGGTAATCAAACATGCATTCAGTTACAACAGCGTTTAAAACCATATTGCGAATAATGGGGATTAAGGGACAGGCACAAAATTATCCACATCGTTGACACTTGATAATTATATCGATAACTAGAAACTATTTGATTTTTACTTAGTTGCTATTCCACGTATTGTCTACTCTCTCTAAAAGACGACAGTAGTTTTTATTTTATATTTGTGGTGCAATCAAAGGATGACATTCGGAGTAACAGGGAAATAAGTGAACGCTCTGCAAAATCCGTCATAAACGCCTAACGACCGACTTCGGTAACAGAGGTAATTTTTGAAAGTTGAGCTTTTTTCTTGAGAAAATTATTCAGTAATCTCTACGATCCCCCCGTCTTTCTCTTCATCCCATATTTTTCCCTCATCCTGTATTATGATGTGACGTCTTTTTTGGCTTTTTACTTTTTCTTTTCTTACCTTTTTCTTACGGAGAGTTGGCCCCGTCATTTCTTGAATTCTTACGAGATTTCTTTTTTACTCTCACCAAAGAGTCTCTCAAAAGCTTATGATTGGTACGTGTTCTATATCTCCCAGAAGATTGAGGCTCGATATTTTTGCTTTTTTCTTTCTTTTTCTTGAGTGGTGCAGTGGGGGAGGTGGAGGTGGTCGAATTACGAAAGAGGGAATCTGACTCTTATCTTTCCGGCAAAGAAAGACTGAAGCGAAAAAAGATGATTTCACTCAGGATAAGATGCTGAGAGGGAATTGGTTGGTAAACGACACAACAAGGAAAGAAAGGTTCAGGGAAAAATTTTTTGTTAATTTTTTTTATTTGTTTTTAATTATTTTCTTTTATTCTTATTATTTAATGTTGTTTCGGGATTTTAATATTTGTTTGTTCTTATTATTTTTTTCGTAAATTTTTTACTTTTTTTTTGTTTTATAATTTTTTTTCATTTTAGGGAGTTTTTTTTTAATTCTTTATGTTTCTGAGCTTTTTTTTTCAAATTTTATTTGTACTTCTTTGTTTTCTCTACTTCTTTATAATTTATAATTTTTTTTACTCATTATTTTTGCTTTTTTCATTTTATATATTTTATCCTTTTTTTTTTGTATTTTCTTTTAATGGTTTTATGAATTGGTTGGTTAAACGACACAACAAGGAAAGAAAGGTTCAGGGAAAATCAAGGTTTGAGTTGGTGTTTCTTCAATAAATACAACAAGAAATCTCAGTTCCTTATTACAAATGGGATATCTTTATTAGTCATAACTGTAAAGTAAAAAAAAATATTTTTCCCTAAAAATGAAAAACAAACTTGGTGTCTGCCTAGTAATGAGAGTTTTTGATTAGTCATCATTACAAAATTAGAGAATATGATACGTCGTCCCTCTCTTTTGAAGGAAAAGTAATGGGAAATGAATAAACAGGCAATTTACTGATTTCTTCATTTGAGAGCCAAAAAGAACCTTTGAAGGAGAAGCAAGTTACCATGGTTACACCTCTCTAAATAGAAGCCTCATAAATAGAGAGAGAGAGAGAGAGAGAGAGAGAGAGAGAGAGAGAGAGAGAGAGAGAGAGAGTGATGGAGCATTTTCTGAGCTACAGAGAACGTAGCAAAGTGAATTTGGAAAATGAATTATTCTCGTTATTTATTATGGCATTTATTTGATGAGGAAGATTTATTCCTAATAGAGAAATAAACACTAAGACTGTTGACCAATTTCGTAACGCCCTGAGTAATTCGGTACTAAAACTAAATAATATTATTTTAGTCTGCGTAAAACTTCTTTCGCAGATATATATATATATATATATATATATATATATATATATATATATATATATATATATACACACACACACACACACACACATATATATAGATATATATAATTGTATATATATAATTGTATATATATATATATATATATATATATATATATATATATATATATATATATACATATATATATATATATATATATATATATATATATATATATATATATATTAATTTAATTCTATAGTATTTGATTTTTTCGTCACATGTACAGTCGATGAAGTGATATTTTTCTTTTTATCTGTCTGCATATTACGTGGAAACAGTGAGAAACACAAGTCGGTATCCTATTGCGAAGAAGTCTCGAACATGCTGAAACCAAAGCATCAACAGGAAGTGGAGAACGAGTCTTTGGTAAATACACTCTTATGACGTATTGGTTATGACTAACAAAAAGTTGTTGCCTTGCATTCAAGCGTTTGTGATATGTAGTCGATAATTCACTGACCTTTGTTCGTGAATTACTTCACTGGTGTAGAAACACCGTAAGGGATAAGCCAGTCTTATTTATGAAATATTTCAACAACCTACAACTTACCATTGAAACATTTAATATTTGTGGCAAAATTTAAGCCACTTGCAGGTTGTAACCTTTACGATTGGGTGCGTCTTACAGTTGGACAAGGAATGAAACGGAATATTGGGTCCTTATCAGGAGTTTTCATCCTTAAGTAAAAAAAGAATGAATGAGTAGAAAATGCTGATGTCCCATCTTGAAAACCATTAATGTACACTTACTAATCGGAAGACTCAGACGTTCTCCATCTTTCTAAATTTCTCTTTCTGAACATTGAAGACCAATAAATCAAACTAGCGAATGATAACGTAGATTACATTTTCAAATAATCTTCTAAAATACTAAAATCATGTAATTACGTGCAAGAGAAAATAGTGTCTTGCGTAATATTTACAACTTGGATATCTGATCAACACTCCATGTTATCTAAAGTCAATATGACGCATAAAATTATATTTTCAGAAAACCTTTACATCCCGAATATCTAGTTGAACGCGTCTTAAAAATTCGACCCTGTTACTGATGAATATACACCTAATTTATAAATGTATACATAGGTATTACATAAATCAAGATAGGATCGAACACCTTATGTGATAAAAAAATTCATTACAGGTAAATATCATTCTATAATGTCTGTCTGTCTGTCTGTCTGTCTGTCTGTCTGTCATTCAATCACAGCCAAACGGCTGGTCAGATGGGCATGAAACTTGGCAGAGTTATTGTGGGGACCCCTAAAATTGTTTGTAATGGGGTTTCATCCAACCTAACCCCCCTCCTTTGTAGGGGTGGGGGTGAGAAGGGATTCCCTGAAACGGAGCTGTTTCTGGCCGTGAAACGAGGCTGGTTATTCCCGTAAACTTAGTTACTTTACGATTTTTCATACATAATTTCTGTACAACTTCCCCGGAGAAAGTCGCGAATATTTCAGCTCAGACACAATAGAAGATGAAAATTACCATCAATATCCGCAAGATTTTTTGAATAACTTAAATCCATCGGGACTGCCAGTGCACAAAATAACGTTGAAGAAGTACTGCCCGGTAATGTTGCTACGGAATTTCGATCCTGCCAATGGACATTGCAACGGAACGAGGTACACCGTTATGGAGCTAAACTCCCACTTCATCGAAGCAGTGATAGCAACGGGCCTTCACACCGGCAGACGTCTGTTCATCCCCCGGATTCCTATGATGCCTTCGGACAACCAGTTTCTGTTCCAGTTACGGCGCAGGCAGTTTCCCATCAACCTGGCCTTCTCATTCACTGCAAACAAGTTGCAGGGCCAGACTTTGGATTGTGTTGGTGTGTTTCTGCCGTCACCCATGTTCACGCATGGCCAACTGTATGTGGCGATGAGCAGAGCAACTGACTCTGCCAACTTGAAATTAAGTTGTGGACAAACTGATAATATTGTGTACAAAGAGGTTCTGTAGTAGGTATGTATAAAAATCGCCCTTATTTTAATATCGCTGAACAAATAGTACATAAATATTTTTCACTTCTGCAACCGTATTTTATCATCCATCGTAGATGGGTCAGTTTGCTAGTATTGGTAATCGTAATATGCTGGTGGCTGAAAAATAACTTTAAACCTCTTTTCTGAGGCGTACACAATTACAAACGAACATACACACTCACATATACATGCACACATATATATACATGTGTGCATGTGCGTGTTTGTGTGTATGTGTGTGGAAATATAACTTAAATATGTTTGAAGGAAAGTTTAATATACATGTTTGTCAAGGTAATGCGATTAATTGGCACTTTGAAAATACATTTAGAGGAAATGAAACAAAAACTACTATTGTTAAAAAATTACACGACATAAAGCAGATATGACAAAATAAAATACTGAAAGTATGTTCATGTGATGGATTGTTAAATGTTTTATTTCTAAAGAAATGTCGAAGAAAAATTTTGGAAACACTTTCGCCATTTTTCGGAACTCATATACATTAATGTTTAAGTATTCCTTCTTTTGTTAGGCGCAAATCTCTCCAAACACAAAAAGTATAAAACCGGTTTCGAGTGGAAATGCTATCTTTCTTCCGGTTATACATTCTGCATCTTGACTTCCGGATTATAAGCTTCATGTAACCTTATCAGCGATCAGAAGGATAAAAATACCTTACTAAGATCCCTTCACGTTTTCAGTATCTGGAAAAGTCTTCAAAATTATTCAACCTCAAAGTGATAAGGTAAACTAACATGGAGGAAACATAAATTCAGTCGGATATACTCTAATTCAAATATATATCCGAGTTCTGAGTGAGTATTTCCTTAATCTAGCTCACCTTGACGGACGAGCATGTGTAATCAGAATTAAGAGAAATTTGATTAGAGGAATCAATGTTTCTTAATGCTTTTTACTTGTAACCAAATTTGACTTGTCAGTCTTAAAACAGGAAATGTTGGCATTTGCTATCGTTCTCGTTATTTTAGTATAAAAACTGTATACATTCATGCCTGCATATATAGACATATGCCACATGCACAAAACGCACACAAATATATGAATTTACGTATATATATAGATATATATAATATATATATATATATAATATATAATATATATATATATATATATATATATATATATATATATATATATATATATTATATATATATATATTATATATATATTATATATATATATATATATAGAGAGAGAGAGAGGAGAGAGAGAGAGAGAGAGAGAGAGAGAGAGAGAGATAATCTTTAAGATCTATCAATTAATCTGATGACGGTAGTAGGTAGCATTTTCAAGAATTTTAGTGTCCGCTTGCTCTTTTACTCTTCTTCTAAGTTAAAGCCTAATTCTAGTCGTGTTAATAATAATCAAGCTGGTAGAAGAAATAAGAAAATATAAATGTGACCTACGTTTACTTTGTAGAAATCATTTCTTTTTTCATAAACGTGTCAAGAATTTTTTTGAGTAAGGTAAAAAAAAAAGAAGTAACTGTTATACTAATGCTCGAGAGTATTTTGAATTCAGGTTGACATTGACGAAAAGGAGCAGGGAGAAAGACTGTCGTTCTCCCTGCTATTATGGACACTTCATCAATCACTCAATCAGTCAGTTCAGAAATCAATCATCCTCTAAACCATATGACGTCCCTCTTTCTCAATGGACCCTCAATCATTATTGTGATATACCTTCAGTCGTTTACAAAGGTCTCCCAATGCCACACATTTATTTGAAAATATATTCCAGAAATGGAGGAATGGTACGTATTTTTCTGAAAAGTTTGTTAGAGTAATCTCTGCCTCTATCCTAGCTAATACCATCCGTATACTCACAACTACCAGGTATGTAAATAACTTTTTAGGTTTATTTAGATGCACGATTGTATATTGACAAAAAATATGCTTTGGCAATGGGCTCGCCTTTGCTAGGTCAGTGGCCCAAGAGGTCGGCCAAACTGTGAATGGGTCCTTACGTCAGTGGGGCTCCCCCTCCCACGCAATAGACATGGAATGCGTAACCTCATTCCTAAGTGATTGAAAATCGATAGGCTCTGCACTTCCGTGCCACCCCTTCTAAACACAGGCACACACACACACACACACACTCACACGCACACACACACACACACACACCACCAACACACATATATATATTATATATATATATATATATATATATATATATATATATATATATATTTCCACGGGTATTTCTGTGACTCATCACTTATGAAATCGAAGTGAAAACCTTTGTAGTTTTATGGAAAACAGTATACAGTAGAGATAATGAAATATGAATGGAAGTAACGAGCTGGCTGGCATTTCTATGCGCGTTTTCCTGTACATATTGTATGTGCAGGTGTTTCTGTGCTTTTGTGTATAGAGAGAGAGAGAGAGAGAGAGAGAGAGAGAAGTAAGCTCAAGTAAAACTAAATAAAATGGTTACCCCATTTCAATTCCGTAATTCAATCTTCAGCCGGCAGTCGCCTTCCACTCTAACACCCACAGCCTCAAGGCTAGGACGTTTCTTGCAAACAGTGCAATGAATATTCATTGCCTTGAAAGGGAGTTCATTTGAGGAGACCTCCTTTTAATGCTCTTCCATTAGCCCGAAGCTCAGAGGTCTGACAGGTCAACGAAACACAAAGAGGATCCCCAGGACTTAGTCTAGTGAAATCTTTTTGAAGTTGTCACTTAAGTTAACTCCGCTATCTGTTTACATTACACTGAAAAGGGTATAGCCCCTTTCTTTCTGGAAGATCTCGGTATCAGGGAGGATAGTCCAGACTGATGGCAAATAGGGAAACCAATTTTAAGTGATGCCAGGTTTTCATTGTCTTCGAATCTATTCAAAGCCAATCCAAGTTTGTATGCTGTTTTTTTTTTTTCATTCTTTTTAATACCACTGTTTACGTAAGGTTTTACAGTGATCTTTTAGAGTATGTATTTCCTTATTACTTATTTATTTCATGATTTTGTGTGAGTCTTTTTAAATATGTGCTCTATTCGTTTTATAACCAGAAAGACAGATGAAGAATTACGGTAAGCTTATTATAATGTTTAAAATTTTAGTGAGATTTCGCCCCCGCCCCCAAAGTTCTCTGAGTCCACTATTTATTATTATTATTATTATTATTATTATTATTATTATTATTATTATTATTATTATTATTATTATTATTATTATTATTATTATTATTATTATTATTATTATTATTATTATTATTATTATTATTATTATTATTGTTGTTGATGTTGTTGTTGCTGTTGTTGTTGTTGTTGTTGTTGTTGTATATGAGTTATAATATTCATGACTGCAATAATTCCACATTTATTTTTATGTAGCTTTTACTTTCGACTTTGTTACTTAAAGATATGTTAAAAGACTAACTAAGTAATACCTTTTTCATTTTCGTGTTAATTACCATTGTACGTACTGGTTGCAAACACAAAGATAAATGTTCATGTGAATAAGAGGAAAATAACAGGAGCCTTTCACAAATACAATAGAACAATAAATTTATGCATTGTATCGATGGTTCGAAAATTTTAAAGAATTTTATTAATAAAACTATTCTATGTTTTATTAAAAGGTAAATTTTTCTCAAGTTCAGGACGAATAATAACACAATCACATCAATTCCTCTGATCATAAATTTCGCATAACATCTGAGATCTCTATCTTGACGCATTGTCACTGAGTATTTTTTGTTCGCGGAAATCACGAGTTTGTAAATCCATCGACGAGAGCCTCGACATTGTATTCTTAGAATCATTTCGTGCCAATTAACTTCAGATTATCTGATTGGCGTCTGCAGCTTGTCAATGGATTTCCAGGAACTGCTCACAAGGAATTAATTCATCTCATCATTAACTCTCTTATATTTCATAATACTTTTAGTACGCAAATCACACATTCACTTCATTTCTCAAAAAAGAAAGTTTAATCTAGTTTTTTTGTATAGTGAATCTATTAATTTCGTTATTATTCATACGAGTAAATTTTATTGTTGTACTTTTATTCATTCTTGAATCTCTCCATTTCATTATCAGGTTTGTGATGGCCTAGTAGATTGTTGATATAATTATGGTAAGTTTTTAAACAGAAATTATATTTATCACAGGAAAAGGCACTAAAATGTGGAGTAATTATGAAACATTTCCTTAGAGTCTTTTGAATAAAGATCGTTCAGCATACTTAAACATGTAATAATAAGCTAGTTATCTCGTAAAAGAAAGTATATTTAAAACATTGTCTATCATACAGTATTATTACAGAGTTTGAATTACTTTCATTGGAGACTATCCAATATAAATGAGGTGGTGGCATATAAATCTGTCTGTACTGTAGCGAGTTCTACTATAATAGAGAGAAGTATGATTCCCTGAATAAAAATGTAATTATTTCGTTTACTTATAGATAACTTTACAGATCAAGTGCAATGCAAAAAGTCTTATTTATATATAATTACTTATAAATGAGAATTACTGTTATCCAGCATACGTATATCTTATAACAAGATTTCTTCGAACTTTATCTAAAACGTCTCTTTAAACATTTTATTTCCGTGTGTGTCGTGTTTTAGGAGATGAACTTAATTTCGATGACAATTTTTCCAGGAATAAGATGACCGAGTCAGCGTAATATCTCTCCTATTTGCCACTTACTTCTCTTCACTGTAAGAAACACGTGAATACATTGGAAGATAAAATAATTAACAGAGAAACGGTCGAGTTAACTCTTTTACCCAGATATACAAACAAGGCCTCTTTCCCTCTTCCCTTTTACTCTATGCAATTTCCCCTATCTTAGTTCAGAGTTTTTCAAATACATTCCGGTTTTGCTGATACTTCTGCTCTTGTGATACGGACTAACTTTATTCCATCACTATTTCAGTCGAGCAAATACTTCCCTTAGGGGAAGGTACCTGTATTTTCTTAGTAGATCAATGATAGTAATACGGGTATATACCTGAAATTCCGTTAGACTTCTGCTCAGGAAAGTTTAGCAGTGTTGGTTCTTCATAAAGTAACTGGGCAGGTAAATGGAAACAAAGGAAGCACAATGTTGGAATGTAAGTTTCTTGAACTTCATATTATTCCGGAAGACTGCAAATATTGTGGAGCTTGGAATCTTTTTACTAAATTCATAAGCAAATGCGTCTTTCCTAAATTCTTATGTCTTATTCATAAATTAGTGCTGACATTTTTTTTTCATCTTTTATCTTCGAAAAACTTAAACAGCAAAATTTAAGAACAATTTTGTAAATCATAAATATATAAAAATACACCTAGCTGCTATCGGATTTCTGCTGTGGAATTAGAAACATCCTGTCAAACGAGAAAAGAAAAAAAAAATCAGGAAAACCTAACAGGAAGGATCTAGCGATGTAAACAACACGGGATAGCTATTACTATGTTCTGAAAAATGAATAACCCAAATAACATCTGTAGATTTGGGAGAAATGGTGGAACGACTGATCTGAATATGCGATCTGTCTATAACTAGCAGGAAATATAGAAAAGACGATATCAGAGGGCACCAGAAGCCCTCTGATATCTTCAAAGGACGATGAGAAGTGAGATGATATATTTTTCCCGGTAACCCAGCCCCCCCCCCCCCAAAAAAAAAAAAACAAAAAAAACACACGTGTAAATACTTAAGAGTAAATCAATCGAGACGTTCCCCTAAAACAAATTATGATCCCGGGGGAAGTATCATGAAATGATACGCATTAATCAGTAATGATATTTCCTGTAACCGAACTACATTCATTTCCTGGAAATTTATGATGAGAATAATTGATTGCATAAGCTTCTGTTCTTTATAAAGGAAAAATTTAGTTCATGGTAGGCGCAAAATAATTCATGCTTTAAATGAGGTCGTTTTTAGAACTCAGCCTCATACAGGGGATAAATAAGTCATAATTCTTATGTTAACACGAAGTGCTGGATTATTATTCGGTATAGATTAAGCACTCGCTTGAATATTTTTCCCTTTAAGCTGGATAATGATGTGATATGGGATAATATTAATCATAAAGGACAATAGATCACTGGTTACTTTGATTACTTACAGCAACGAAACTTTGGGCAAAATTGATAATGACGAATACGTTGCTGTTA
>NC_087204.1:83808963-83818963 GCF_015104395.2 Macrobrachium nipponense | reverse complement strand
TGACATATATATATAATCATTACATATACATATACGTAGTTTGTTTAAAATCATAGTTACTAGGCTGATCACACTAGAATAAAGAATTTTTCAACATTGACATACAGAATGAACGAAATTATAATAATACAACAGACCAAAAAAGTCGACCACCGAAGAGCTGTGACATTTTTAACGCCAAAGAAGCAGAGAGCAGGACTCTGGCAATAATCGAAAATAATGAACGGCGGAATCTTACGTTGAAAACTGCAGTAAATTTCAACGAAGATGGAATTTGTTCTGCATAATAAGGTTTCTCTATGAGTATGAGCCAAGCTGGCAAATGGCCGACATAATCGATAACAAACTAATGCGATGATATACACACACACATACACACACACATATTATATATATATATATATATATATATATATATATATATATATTATATATTATATATACATATATATATTTGTGTATATATATATATATATATATATATATATATATATATATATATATATATATATATATATATATATATATATATACATATATATATGTGTGTGTATATATATATATATAATATATATATATATATATATATATATATATATATATATATATATACTATATAAAGGTATAAGCCATGAAGGGAAAGTGAAACACTGGAGTCGCTACAGATCTCTCAACGTTGAGTGTTTCACTTTCCTTCATGCTTATACCTTTTATTTATTACTATTTTACGTTTCAACTTTCGTGAATCAGTTATGTCCCACACTCACCACCACACACCCAGGACACACACACACACACCCACAGTACACCCCATATATATAATATATAATATATATATTTATATAGTATATTATATATATTAGATATATTAATATTATAATAATTTTTTTTATATATAATATATATACATATCTCAGAGTAAAAATTTCACACGTCAAATGAACCTCGAAATTGCATTGAGAAACACGAGCCAACAACGTGTTCAAAGGAGCAATCACGGCAGCTATTGCTACTCTGGCCACGATTCCTTAAGTTTAAGGTCTCCCAACAGAGCCCCTTCATGTAACCGTGATTTAGCCATAGAGATCAAGAAAGCCATCTTCCTTTGATGGCTCCCAACAGCTACATTTGGATGGGACACTTAATAGGGATGGAAGTCGTTGGGGAAAGTTGGCTGGAACCATTCTAAAGTCAATCACGCTAAAGGGATTTGACGCCGAACTTCATTTAATTTGAAAGATGATCCCGGAATGTGAAATTTGTTTAAAAAAGCATTCAATTTTCTCACCAAAATATGACGATTTTACCATTTTTCAATTTCATTTATAGTAAAGTAGTAAGTAAGTAAGTAAAGAAAATTATATTTTTACAACTACACGAACCTTAACTTGGAATAACTAGTTCCAAACAAATTCCCAGTCAGTCATTGGTTTGTGCGGGTGGTAATTTTTTCATAACGAACACTAAAAGGAAACTAAGAGGGAAAACACAACAGAAGAGAAAATAAGGGAGAAATGTATGTACTTCGTTGAAATTGCGATATTGGTAATGAGATTCTTAAACAAATTATACTATTGGAAGAATATATCTTACAGCGCAATAATGCAGCCAATATTACAACATTTATTTCTGATCTTGGGAAAATCACAAATAGTTTTTCCTCCTTGTTGAAAACTATTACAAAAAAGATACTCTTACGAAATATTTTGCAAACATTAAAAATAACGTTGCAGTTATACATCTCACATTATACAGATAATGCAATAAACATCTCCAATTTATGGATATAAAGCCTATCTCTACTTCATTATCTTGACTCAACCCTGTCACCAATCCTTCAATGAAGATTTGTTTTGAACCTCATATCTCCTATATTTAAAAATCCCTCGTTTGCACCAGCTTTCGCAGGGAATAAATCTCAACAGTAATTCTGATCTATGAGGTTTTAAAACGAGAGGCGTTTCAGATACATAATGAGGATATACGCTCCTTCATGATAAAAAGATCTGGTATTACCCGTTATATCTTAACAGATGATGATGAATGTGAACATTGAAAGGCAGCAAGAAAATAATGAGGCAGAGCTGAGGGAATAAGGAAGTGAAGAAGGATTTCGGATGGACTGTTCGTTTGGAAAATCATTTGAAAAGAAGATTGATATCATTAATAGAAAAAAAATCAGCTTTATACCTTGCACAATTATGGTCAGTGAAAGTAAGGTGTCAAAATGAACAAAAGGCTACACCTGCTGTGGCCCACAGGGGTCGAGGAGCCAACAAAGTCGATTAGGTTGTCGACAGCAGAAAGTTGACAATGGCACTGCTTATGCAGATGGGAAATGCAAAGAGCATACGGATCATGGATATAATAATTGAATCAGGCGATTAAAAATTTCATGCATAACAGAAACCCAGGAAAAAAATAAATGGGAATTAAGAAAATAAAAAATAAATCATAGATAATAATGACATACTTAAAATATTTTCAGCAAAGAAACGGCCAAATAAAACTGTAAGAAGAAAGATAAAAGAATCGAAAAAACCACGCAAAACGGCATTAGCATGATCTACATTAGCATATGGCCCCACTTTGACGTAACTGTTATAGAGGATGTTAAAACTGAAATGTTAAGACTTTGAAAGGTGTAATAAGGTATAGGATGATTTGAAAGATGCATCAGCATTGCCTGAAACAAACTGGACTGGTTATGCAAAGGCAATAAGATATTAGGTAATAAGGTCAACTACAATACCTGAATGGAAGGATAAATTGCTTAAACATTCTTATTATTTTCTAAAGAAGGACTCTGTTCATCGATTTTAAACAGAAAATGGTTCTAATTTTCGGATATGTTATTTCTAGTACTTGTTAATCCCATTTATTTTAAGACGGCGAAAACTTATCAGAATATTTAAACTCCCTTTAGCAGTCGTAAATGACATACTCTTGAAGACATGTATAACTATTAAACTAAAAGATGGACAAACATCCTTACGAAATATCACTCAGCATTGTTAAAAAAACATTGTTTTCGCTATTGTCCCTTATAGAAATACACCGGAAACATATACTAGGTTCTTCCCTGTAGACGCAAATGATACTCCTGTCATATTTATCCTGATAATGAAATATACAGGGCCAGAACGTGAATCATAATTAAGACCGTTCCAGTTAGGAGGTGCTGTGTTGCCATGGAGACAGAAACAGGATGAACCTCTTGAGCGACACAGCTTTAAGCCAAGACGGAGCGAGAATCGTCTGAACATCGTAAGATTACCTCCAACTGGTCGTCTGCCGGATCTTATCCTGCGTGGGAGGATTCCTCAAGAAAACAGGATTTTGCCTCATTAAAAGAAAAAAAAAGATTCTTTCTTGGATTGAAGAGAAGAGATCCAGGATATCTTGTCAGTAATAAATACTCTTCCGTGGGTTTTAACGTCGATGTTTATTGTACAGAATTTTTTTCATGACCGGAGAATAGCGAAATAGATGTTGAGAAATGCTGCATGGTCAAATATTTGAATTATAAATTCGTGTATAAATTCAAATATCTAGATAAATCTATCGAATTGATGTTAAGAAATGCTGCATGGTCAAATATATGAAATGTGAATACCTGGCTATAAATTAAAATATTTATATTTAAATTGGAATATGTAATAAGATAGCATATCCACATGTAATGTATTGCTATTCATAAGGTAGGTTTCAACTCTCGGAAACAGGTAGGGAATTGTTCCTCTCAAAGCAAAGAATCAATTTCCATGATTTTGATTTTGCGCTGGGCAAATACGTACACATATATATACGTGAATATATACGTACACACACACCACACACACACACACATATATATATATATAATATATATATATATATATATATATATATATATATATATATATATATATATATATATATATATATATATATATATATATATATATATATATATATATATATATATATATATATATATATATATATGTGTGTGTGTGTGTGTGTGTGTGTGTGTTGTGTGTGATATGTCTATTTATATAGAAAGAGAAAGATGTAGATGATTCTTATTTAACTTAGTAATAAAAAAAATACTTTTACCTAGTCTAAAAATGTATTCATTTCTTCTCATAATCTAAAAAATTTTAATTCTAACTGAATTAGACTGATACATATTAAATACTTCTTTGGTATTAGGATTCGTAAATATCTCAGTTCAAGGTTACACCACCGCAGCTATTTTAATTCATTTCATTGTTTACCTTATCTTCCATTTCTTTTCTTATCGTGGGGGATAAAAATAAAATATTGAGATTAAGATCTTGCTCCATTGGTAACTTATTATCATTAATTTTCACTGTTCCCTTTCTCCTGGAGTTGAGAAATTGGGTCAGATGCTTATCATATCGTCTTGTTAAGTTTATCATAAGTGCATGGTGAATGTCATTTCTGATTTTTTTTTGCCACTCTTATCGATGAAGGACCTGTGAGGTAAGACTGCATTTTTATCCAAAAGAAGATTAATCTTGTAATTTTTTATCTTAATTCTTTAGGAATTACTGCATTTATTAAGTTCGAGAGAAGAATATTCCATTCAATCATTTTTTCGTATTGTGCAATTGTTTCTATCAATAAATACAGACTTGCTTGCTTTTCTTGTTGCGAGCAAATAAAACTGTATTTATTAATAAAATTCCATAGAGACATAGTCTCAACATTTTTACCTTCGTTTTCCAAGGGATATATAAGATTTGAAAATATGGTTGAACGCTTCCAGTATCTTTCAATATCCTGTCACCAAATTAAGCAAAGGAAAGCCATTACTTATTGCATCCCGAAGTAATGATATATAAGCAGAAATATACATAACTAGAATTTTGGCACAAGTTGCGGGCGAACCACCATCGAAGATAACAAACTCTGTAGAACCTATTCTTATAGTAAATACAAGTGTATATCTGTCTATCTATCTATCTATCTATCTATCTATCTATCTATCTATATCTATACTATATATAGATATATATATATATATATATATATATATATATACATATACACATATGTGCTATATGTATATAATATATATATAATATATATTATATATTACTATAATATTTTTATTTAATAATATACATCTGTCATACATTTTCATAACATTTCTCTAAAGCCGCCCCCCCTAGATCTCAGTTTTGGAATTGTTTTTTTGACTGGAGGAGGTTAAGTTTTTAGTTTAATTTCTCTTCTGTCAGTAGGATTACGATAAGCATCGTGTATAGAACATTATGGAAATTTTATCAAAACATAAATTCTTGACTAGCAACCAACGAACAGAAAGTTGTACCTTGCTATCTGTAGAAAGGGTATTTTTAGGATATTCCTTAGCTTTGGTGTTTTGTGGTTTCTGGACAATGTTTTGCGCATAAAAAATGTATTTGCATAAATATGTTTTTGCCAAAATATCCATTAATCACATGCGATGATTCGAATGGTGTATCATAATAAGATATAGCGTACACGGCCAGTCTTCCTGTTTTGTTCTTTACATTAAACGGAATATAAGAAATTATTTTAATAACTCAATCTTTCCGTTAGTGCTCGGTGGGTTTGTTGTTTCGAGATTAAGTTGACTTACTATTTCACAGCCATTGCCTTAAGTTTGGTAAGATGCAAAAGGCTGTAGGAGGCCTTAGGTGGAACACTGGGTCTCTTTTAAGCAGCGGAACTAAATTATGGATCTTTTACTAGGCATCTTCCTTTTCTAAATCTTACCTGAACGAAATCGTCGTCCCGTTTTCTAACTCAGTCTCACATACCCTGAGTTTTAAGATTCAGAGATCATCTTTGTAATTCGAGGAAGCTCAAACCTTCTCAGTTTTCCGCGATACACAGCACACGAACTAATCATAAACTTTTGCAATGTGCCTTTTTTTTGCAAATCTTCAGGAAGGACGAAACACACTTTGCAAACGAGCAGTTAGTGAAGAAACAGTAAAACGCTGGAGAGAGGGATATTTGTTCGTACAAGTGGAAGACTCGGCATAGGTACGATGCAAATGGAACAAGAAGAGAATGATGAAGACAAAAATTTCTTTATTATGAAATATGAAGTTTTGATTTTTTTTTTCCGTGAACGATGTCTGGTTTGTATTCTAAATATTTCAGCGTCTATTTGTTATTAGTATTTCCGTACCGCTATTTATATATACTGTGTAAGTATGAACTGTATCCTTCATAACTGAATTTCAAGAAAACGTATATAAGATCGGTAACGTAGATCAAAAGAGTTGATCAGACTTTTATACTGATCCAATATTTACTTCCGAGGCTTTTGTTAATAAGCGTTCTCCTTTGGTCTCTCACTCTTTTATTGTTTAGATCATCTCCTGAAATTTCACATAGAAAGCCTGTATATCAATTAAACCCATATTATGGGGCTTTTAGGAATTATTGATTCACCTAATAACAGTGGCATGCACTCTGGAACTTTAATGCTATATAGCGAATAGATAATTAGTTATGATTCGGTCCGATTGTTAATCTGTTAAACTAGTGAATTATGCAATTAACTAGTGACATCGTATTATCATTACAGTCCATTTGCTTTCATGCAGTCATGGTCGAACTGGAAGTTATACACACACACACACACACACACACACATGCAATCACACTCACACACACATAGACACACACATATATATATATATATATATATATGGTGTAAGTAGTATATATATATATATATATATAATATGTGGTGTATATATATATATATATATATATTATATATAGCTATATATACATATAATATATAATATATTATATATATATATTTATATATATATATATATATGTTTGTGTGTGTGCGTGTGTAATTATTTATTTATTTATATTTCGGCAGGCTAAACCAGCGCTGGCCGGGAAAATTCTGAATGATAACTAATAAACTATCTCTCTCCCTCTCTCTCTCTCTCTTTCTCTCTCTCTCTCTCTCTCTCTCTCTCGCTCTTTCCTCTCGTCCTCTCTCTTCTCCGTTCTCTCTTCAGTCTCTCTCCGTACTCTCTCTCTCTTTTGTTAAGGTAGTTTCTTCAGTCACTTTGCCCAGTATTTTTTGACATTTTATATTTCACACTTTCACCGCAGGAAAACTCCGAATGATAACCGATAAAATAGCTCTCTCTCGTCTCTCTCTCTCTCTCTCTCATCTCTTTCATGTTAAGATAGTCGCTCCCTGCATTCCAATAGGGTTCAACTTGGACATAAAGGGCACTGGGAGAGTCACTATTCATCTCAGTGACCTCGAGAACTATGGATTGGACACTAATATCTGTCATATTTTACATTTTATTTTTCCCTCTTTGACATCACACCCAAACCCCCACCTATTGGACCTGAGCTTAGGCTTTCAGAACTTCGGGAGTGTGACTGTTCACCTCAGTGACATCGAAAACTATGGATTCTATGGATTAGACACTAATATTTGTCGTTTTCGGTTATTTTTGCATGCCACCACCTCCCCACCCCACCCCCTTTAGTACCAGTGACGTCTTACCCCCACAGTAGTCTTCTCCTGTTAGTAAGTCACGTGAATACCAGGTTTGGTTGACATTGCTCAATGTATTTCAGAGGTATGCTGGAACATACACACACACAGATCCATTCACACACCAACAACACACACACACACACACACCACACACACACACACACATATAATATATAATATATAATTAATATATATATATATATAATATATATAAATAAATAAAGATATATGCCACGAAGGAAAAATAAACGAATGAGGATCTGCAAGATCTTTCGACGTTAAACGTCCTTTACTGAGCAGAGACTGACATAGATACGGAAAAAGACAATACAAGAAGATTCATATAACTGACAGATAGGGATTATAAAGAGATTAGTACCTAGAATCCGACACACCTGGAAGATGAAAATCCTTCCCAAACAAGCATAAACAATGGGTGCAATTAAAGGTTTAAGACAATCATCTCAGATACAAGATCCAGACAATTAAAGGATTATAGGTGACAGCTATTCAGAACTTGGTAAACAAAACCATATTCACAATACATGACAGACATACATTACAAAAAAATAATAACTCTAAGGCAACTGATTTTTATTTAAGTCAGTAAATAAGAATCAGTTGCCTTAGAGTTATTATTTTTTTGTAATGCATGTCTGTCATGTATTGTGAATATGGTTTTGTTTACCAAGTTCTGAATAGCTGTCACCTATAATCCTTTAATTGTCTGGATCTTGTATCTTTGATGATGTCTTAACTTTAATTGCACCCATTGTTTATGCTTGTTTGGGAAGGATTTTCATCTTCCAGGTGTGTCGGATTCTAGGTACTAATCTCTTTATAATCCCTATCTGTCAGTTATATGAATCTTCTTGTATTGTCTTTTCCCGTATCTATGTCAGTCTCTGCTCAGTAAAGGACGTTTAACGTCGAAAGATCTTGCAGATCCTCATTCGTTTATTTTTCCTTCGTGGCATATATCTTTATTTATGGATTTATCACGTTCCTAACTTTCATGATTCAGTTATACATATAATTTATTTATATATAAGATATATATATATATAATATATATATATATATATATAATTATCGGCATTAAATATTCAGAAGAATAAAGATATCATAGCATTAGTTGCTTTCATAGTTCACTAGCTTTATGGCTTAGCACTTTACCGATTCGTAATGAACTCTATATACATTTTTTAATATCAATGTCTTATAATGTAATCCATTGCTACCTCCCAGAAGATGGAAATATGCATAATCCTAAGATAATTGTCTAAGAATATCTCCTATAGTGATTATACCTGGTAGCAATCGTTAGAGCATTACCGGGTAGTACCCCATAACTGGTATTGTAGATTTCCTAATTTATTAGGAATTATACTTATTATTCCTTGCATGGTTGGTCTTAGAAGCAATGTGTTTTCCGTTTGAATTTACGTGAAAATTCTATTTAAACAGCTCACGGTCAAGAGGACAGATGGTTAATTGTTGGGACTCGCAAAATTTAGAGAACTTGACACTGTAATTGATACTAGAGTATGTTCTCATAATAGGTGGATCTTTTTTTCTTTCGGTTTTAGATACTATTGGGTGTACTTACAGATATGAGGAGTTTAGAACTGCATCAACAATGACATGGGAGGGCTCCTGACAGAACAGAATGTATGGTTGAGAGATGTTTTTATTAGCATAAAGAGACGATAACGATATGAAAATGCATAAAGATAATAGAATTATTAGTTATAAAAATAATTAGACAACATGATAAAAGTAAATTCATACCTCTCCCTGAACACTATAGTAGATTCGCATCAACCGTGCATTTGATGTCTAGGCCAGTCCCTACGACGCTCATGATTGGCTGTTGATAAGCCAGTCCCAGGCCTGGAAACTCTCAGTCTCTCTCGAGAGTTCACTTGGGTATGATCTTTGTGCCACCTCTCCTTAGGGATACGTGTTTCAGGAGAGGTGAACATACATCCTGACTGTGTGAACTCTCGGGAGATACTGAGAGATTCCAGCCCTGTGATTGCCTTATCAACAGCCAATCAGGAGCGTCGTATGGGACTGGTCTAGACGTATTTGTAAAGGAAATCTTTGCAATTCAGGACATCTTGAACCAGATAATCAACAAACCATGATCAGCAAAGAGGAACGTTCTCAGTGGCAGACGTCTGAGAGACTCTCTGCATCTCGTGACCTTTCAGCCTCCTCAGTGCTTCGGGCTAAATGCAGGAGCATTAAGGCGACGTCTCACCAAAGGAACTCTCTTTTAGAGCAATGAATATTTATTGTACTGTTGTGAGAAAGGCTGAACGTTGGTTTTGGGATCGTGCGGGGGCATGAGCGAGCTTTGGATGGATTCTGGCAACTGTAAATGGAATTGTGATACTGAAAGAGCATCTTCACCCTTATCTGATTTCGAATGCATAGCTCTCTCTCTCT
>NC_087204.1:83793963-83803963 GCF_015104395.2 Macrobrachium nipponense | reverse complement strand
GACAACCAATCTACAGCTGCACAACATATGAAACACCTTGCAAACTAGCAGTCATCATCGGCACATTAAGATTTAGATATCTGTGCAATTGGCAAAAGATACAATTAACAAAACATATTTAAGAAAGAGACGGAAGGACGGTATGATACATTTAGACAATATACAACATTTCAACACAGCCCCCAAAAATCTCATAAAACCATTTTAAATATTACTAAGAACCGAAACCCATGTCATTATCATACTACTGTAAACGTGGGAGATATCAATTTATATATCGCAAATACAAACAAACGATAACCACGTCATTTCATTTTCGATAATGAAATAAAAGAGTGCAAGGAACAAAACATAATTAAGTAAAAGACAGACGGACAGACGTTCTGTTGCCATGGAGACCGAAAACAGAATGAACCTGTTGAGCGACACAGCTTTAAGCCAAGACAGAGGGAAGTACATCTGAACGTAACGAGATTATCTCTAACTGGTCGCCTGTTGGGTTCTCCTCCGTGTAAGGAAATACATCAAGAAAACAGGATTTAGTCTTGTGGTGAAAGAAAAAAAACTTTTTTCTATACTCAGTGTTTTATGTATAAGGCACAAGAAATGTGTCTTACTCTTTTAATTTTGACCAATTTTGCCATGAATTTTTACTTCGCGTTGGAGTGTTATGCATGTATTTCAAGAGTACTTTTTGTTGGTGGGTCATATGCATAAAGGAATAATAATAATAATAATAATAATAATAATAATAATAATAATAATAATAATAATAATAATAAATACATAGTGCATAAATCATGATAGCAACAGACACACACACGCATATATATATATAATATATATATATATATATATATATATATATATATATATTTATATATATATATATATATATATATATAGTATATATATATATATATATATATATATAATATATATAATGATTATAATAACTTTAGCACATGATTCGTTTATCACACATATCCACAGGTGAAAAATAAGAGACAGGGTATAGGTCCTGAGCTGTATCGACTTTATTTTCAAGCAAATGACATAGGACTGATACATAGTATTAGAAGTCAAAAGTATATATACTACAGAGACAGTACTGACGACCATACACACAACCGTTTGAGACTGCAGATCCACCCACAGGCAGGTGTCAGGGAGGCGGGATTGGACATCTCAATACCCCTACTGCCCCCTTACTTTGTTTACAAATATAATAATCCTATTTCCATACATCTCTACTGCCTACCTTAAAATTTAAACAGTTTACAAATTTCTTTTGATATTAAAGGATCAAGTTTATACATTCCTTGACTGATGTTCATATTATTGTTGTAACTTTCTTTTATAAAACTAGATTCAATAATATTCCTTTCCATTGCATTATTAGAACACACCAGCTTTTTTGCCCCTTCCCAGTTTATAGCATGATTGTTCTCAGTAACATGTACAAAAATACCACTATTTCCCTGTGCATATCTCACACATTGTTTATGCTGTTCTATTCTTTTTTACAGTGCTTTCCCCGTTTAACCAATGTAAACGTTTTCACAAGACTTACAAGGAATTTTATATACACATCCTTTAGCATTGTCAGGGGAGTTCTTAAGAAGTACCTGTTTCATTGTTTTATTGTTTTTAAAAACTACATTGACACCAAAATTCTTCAGGAGATGTGGGTTATCTTTCATATTATTGTTATAAGGTAGTACAACAAGCTGTAAGGTTCTTTTTCGTTTTGATACATGGTCTTTTTTGCCGATGCTAATGCATTGTTTAGTACACTATCTGCATATTTCAGTTTCTTGCCTGTATTCCGAATCTTATCTATCTCGTCATCTATATATTCTGGGCTACATACCCGTAGCACTCTTAGAAACATAGATGCAAACACTGATTTTTAACTTTATTATTGTTTTGTCCAGAATAAAAGTGTACACAGGAAGAAATATTTTTGTACATGTTAGTGAGAACAATCATGCTATAAACTGGGAAGAGGCAAAAAAGCTGGTGTGTTCTAATAATGCAATGGAAAGGAATATCATTGAATCTAGGTTTATAAAAGAAAGTTACAACAGTAATATGAACATCAGTCAATGAATGTATAAACTTGATCCTTTAATATCAAAAGAAATTTGTAAACTGTTTAAATTTTAAGGAAGGCAGTAGAGATGTATGGAACTAGGATTATTATATTTGTAAACACAGTAAGGGGGCGGTAGGGGTAATGAGATGTCCAACCCCGCCTCCCTGACACCTGTCAGGTTTGGACTTGTCTCCTACGGTGGGTACCCTAATCTGTAGTACCCCTTGAGAATTTATTGTAAATTTTAGCCAAATGATTTTTGAAAGCCACTCCTACCTTGGCACCTGCCTGTGGGTGGATCTGCAGTCTCAAACGGTTGTGTGTATGGTCGTCAGTACTGTCTCTGTAGTATATATACTTGTGACTTCTAATACTATGTATCAGTCCTTTGTCAATGGCTTGAAAATAAAGCCGAAACCGGTCAGGACTAACACCCTGTCTATTATTTTTCACCTGTGGATGTGAATATATATATATATATATATATATATATATATATAATATATATATATATATATATATATCTATATAATATGCTTAAAAAATCACAGTAGATGCACGTGACTTCATTAAATAAGCGAATACCACAGGAAAATGATAGACATAAATCCAAGCGCTTTCGTCTTCACTAAGACATTGTCAAGGAACGAATGAAATACAATTGGAGAGAAAGTTATCAGGTAAACAAGATAAAAAATACCAGATGGTTAACTGTCAAAAGGGTAAAAGTTAAAGAGTTAATCCAGGATAATCGGATATCACATGGTCACAAACCTAAACATAGATTTCACCCTAACAGAAACTACAAAGTATCCGTGCAGTCCAAAACATGTAAAAACTGAATATATTAATTTTGTTGCTTATATTTATCTACAACTTTTTTCATTATGAAGGCATCAAGTTTAAATAAACCAAGCCTTAAATTTAGAACATTTCCATTATTTGACTTGATGAAACAAGATTCAATGATATTCCTTTTAACTGTGTCATTACATGGGATTAAGGCTCTTGCTTGACTCCAGTTAATAGGTTGATCTAAATCCCTCATATGTACGAATAATGCATTCGATATTTGCCCAGTTCTCACAGAATATTGGTGCTGTTTGAGACGTTGTGAAAGAGATTTACCGGTCTGTCCGTAATAGACTTTATCACACTTTTTGCAAGGAATTTCATATATGCAGCCTGGAAGATCTTTAGGAGAATTTTTCATTACTAAACCCTTGACATTAGTATTACTGAAAACAACATTTATGTTAAATAGCTTTAAAATTCTAGGAATATCTAAAAACCTTTCATCATAGGGTAATTTTAAAATGTTATGCTTACTAAATTCAAGTTTGTCATTAGTTAGATAAAATGTTTTTCTAGCTCTTTTCCATGCCACATCTACAAAAGGCCTTGGGTATTTAAGTTTCAATGCAGTATCATAAATAGTTTTAATTTCAGCGTCAATAAACTGGGGGCTATAGACACGTAAAGCCCTTAGGAACATCTCAGAAAAAAACCAGAGAATTTAACATTTTGATGGTGACTGAAGTAGTAATGAACAAAAGAGGCAATGTTAGTTGATTTCCAAAAGACTGAAAAGGTGAAAATTCTATCATTTCTATGGACAGTTACATCCAGAAAATTCAAATTACAATTTCTTTCTTCCTCTACTGTAAATTTTATAGAAGGGACTAAATTATTAAGATTATTAAGGAATTAATGGAGATTTTCGTGAACTGGCCAAATACAGAAAATATCAGCCACATACCTAAACCATATAACTTTTTGGGGCAAAATTCTTGGTAAGAATTTTGTCTAAAAAAATTCCATGTAAATATTGCTAAGGACAGGAGATAAGGTATTACCCATAGCCATGCCAAACTTTTCTACAAAATTTCCCCATTAAAACAAAATTTTCTATCTTTGATACATAACCTTATGAGACTAATGAGTTTGTTACAGTTAAGGGAATATCATCCTCCAAATATTCAAGTAAATCATCTACAGGCAATTTTTTTAAATAAAGAGACAACATCAACACTAACCATATTAAAATCAAAATTCAAATTTAAACTATTCAATTTGTCTAAAAAATCAACGCTGCTTTTAACATTCGTGTTAGAAATGTTTCCTGCCAAATTAAATCCATTCTGAAGGTCTTGGACCATTTAATTAAACAGTTTACACCGCAATGCACCTCCCTACCTTATATGTATGTTTTAGTCAAGACACACAAAATCAATAACCCTATCAGACCAATTATTAGTTCAGTGGGCTCAGTTACGTATAATTTATCTAAATGGCATGTAAAAATTCTTACACCTTTGTTAGGAAGCATTTCTAACACGAATGTTAAAAACAGTGTTGATTTTATAAACAAATTAAATACTTTAAATTTGAATTTTGATTTTAATATGGTTAGTTTTGATGTTGTCTCTTTATTTACAAAAGTGCCTGTAGATGATTTATTTGAATATTTGGAGGATAAATTAGAACGTCATGATATTCCCTTAACTGTAACAAATCTCATTAGTCTCATAAGGTTATGTATCAAAGATAGTAAATTTTGTTTTAATGGGGAATTTTTTTGTACGAAAGTTTGGCATGGCTATGGGTAATCCCTTATCACCTGTCCTTAGCAATGTTTACATGGAAATTTTTGAGACAAAACTCTTACCAAGAATTTTGCCCAAAAAAGTTATATGGTTTAGGTATGTGGATGATATTTCCTGTATTTGGCCAGTTCACGAAAATCTCCAGGAATTCCTTTATAATCTCAATAATTTAGTCCCTTATATAAAATTTACTGTAGAGGAAGAAAGAAATTGTAATTTGAATTTTCTGGATGTAACTGTCCATAGAAATGATAGAATTTTCACCTTTTCAGTCTTTCAGAAATCAACTAACATTGCCTCTTTTGTTCATTATTACTCCAATCACCATCAAAATGTTAAATTCTCTGTTTTTTCTGGGATGTTCTTAAGGGCTTTACGTGTCTGTAGCCCCCAGTTTATTGACGCTGAAATTAAAACTATTTATGATATTGCATTGAAACTAAATACCCAAGGACTTATGTAGATGTGGCATGGAAAAGAGCTAGAAAAACATTTTATCTAACTAATGACAAACTTGAATTTAGTAAGCATAACATTTTAAAATTACCCTATGATGAAAGGTTTATAGATATTCCTAGAATTTTAAAGCTTTTTAACATAGATTTGGTTTTCAGTAATACTAATGTCAAGAGTTTAGTTATAAAAAATTCTCCTAAAGATCTTCCAGGCTGCATATATGAAATTCCTTGCAAAAAGTGTGATAAAGTCTATTACGGACAGACCGGTAAATCTCATTCACAACGTCTCAAACAGCACCAATATTCTGTGAGAACTGGGCAAATATCGAATGCATTATTCGTACATATGAGGGATTTAGATCATCCTATTAACTGGAGTCAAGCAAGAGCCTTAATCCCATGCAATGACACAGTTAAAAGGAATATCATTGAATCATGTTTCATAAAGTCAAATAATGGAAATGTTCTAAATTTAAGTCTTGGTTTATTTAAACTTGATGCCTTCATAATGAAAAAAGTTGTAGATAAATATAAGCAATAAAATTAATATATTCAGTTTTTACATGTTTTGGACTGTACGGATACTTTGTAGCTTCTGTTAGGGTAATATATATATAATATATATTTTATATATATATATATATATATATATATATATATATATATATATATATATATTATATATATATATATATATATATATATATATATAATATATATGTATATATATATATATATATATATATATATATATATATATATATATATATATATGTATGTATGTATGTATGTATGAATGTGGCAGTCCAAATTTTACCCTTATTTTTCATAGATAACAAGTAATCTTAAGTATGATGCGAGACTTTTTTTCATCCTTTACTATCTTTTTAGTAAGCTAGTTACTAGAATTCCATTTATTTCTGAGGTCTTGGAGTTATTTCTAAGTTCCAGTTTGACGAAAAACAATTGTCTATGTCGTCCCGTTACGTGCGTTTCGACTCGGACGTTGGAATAAAGTTGGATAGAAAAGTGAGGAGGAAGAAGCACAGCTTGAAACGGCAGCATCACAAATACTTCGGCGTAGCAACGGAACTGGCCTCGTTTTTCCTGATCTGATGCAGCAAGAAAAAGGATATGTCGCAGTCGTTCTCACACTGTTTTGTTCCACGCACCCTTTCACCGTATGTCAAAATGACATTCACCCCAAAACCCCCTTTCCAAAATTGTCTATCTCTAAAGGTGAATTTCAAACAATATGCAGCGAAATACTAACATAAACACACATGCTAGCGGAGAGAAAGCCAAGCGTGATCTCTCAGTAGTGCGGACCGATACACTGCATTTTGTGGGGTCCTAGAGCCAGCCTGAGCCTGTCAATCTTTGGCTACAATTCTCCCCCGCCCCCTCTCCAACCCGGAAAACTGGAAATTCATTCCCATGGGGAATTCCTCCTGTTTGAGAACCACTGCACTATATCATCTCTCTCAGAAATCCCTGGAATGCCATGAAATGTCGAATATTCAGGCAGCATTTAATGTGTAATACCTTAACGCCATTCGTTGCTTGGCAGGATTCACTGAAGCATACAATCCCGTCAGCGTACTGTCTTCGATGATATCACGTTATGAGGTTTATATTCACTTTCTATAGGCAGACGAGTATTGACGCCTTTTCGGTTACTGGTAGTACACCATCTATTGTTCCTCACCCCTTTGTCTTTGTATTTACGGTGCGTTGGATGGCAAAGAGTTTCGTTAGTTCCGTAGCAACAATAACGTTCGATATGCCCATGCAGGCAGGTTTCTCCCAGTAAACCCTTACACTGTGACACAAAGAGTAACGAATTACTGCAGGAATCCAGTAGGGGGTTTTATCTAGTTGAAGACCACACTATAGAGTGCGTGAGGGTTTACCAACCATGTACAATGATTCATTTCGTTAACCATTGTCTCTCGTCCGTTTAGTACTTCGTTGGGTTAGTATTCTGATGCAGCAGCATTCGGAGACTTAGTTTCTCGTATATCCTAAGCTGGAGTCGATAACTAAGCTTAGTACAGGGTAGACAATTTTCTGGTATGGAAGGTGAGATGGAGGTTGGCTGAAGGATGTAAATGTTTTAAGAATTCTTACGAGACTTTATCTTCCTTCTATCGTTTGAGTAGCTGTGAGATATAGATGCTCAACTGTGACATCCTCAGAAGATACACCTTTAGAATCACTAATTTCTTATTATTTCTATTGTCAGAATTTGGCTTTTTTACTACTTTTGTTATATATTGTTCCAAAATCTGTAGTTGGCCGCTAGCTACAAAGTAGTTTGGTCAAAATTCAATCCCTGTATGGTTTTACTAGGCAGGGTGCTTTTTCGGTTGACCAAAAATATATTCAATGTCCCAGGTTTACAATCAAAACACATTCTCTCTCCATTCAAACAAACTTGTTACTGTACTGTCGTGGTATCTGATGCTGCTGACAGCTTGTCTTGGCTCCTTGTAAATGAAATGATCGTTGTTTTCCCTTTTTTCCTATATTGTATGTTCTTTCTTTTCTTGCAGTGTACACGTACCTACGAATACATAATAAAAAAAACAAAATTGCACATAACAGCCATGAAATGTAACTAAATTCTTAATTGCATAGTTTACGGGGAGCAAACATGATGATACTACATCATCAGTGTAACCAAACAATAATCATAATGAAAAAAGAAGCTGTTTGAGAAAAATGTGATAACACAATGTCGTTATTTACGTGAATAAATTCGGAATACCTAACTCATCCGGTATTCGGATCGGAAACATACTTTTGAAAAAAAAATTTCATATATCGGAAAATAAACATAGTACTACGTCTCCCCGACACTGAATTTATTATTTCCATTAATTCCGAACTAAGAATATTCGATTACAAAGGTGCAAAGTAAAATTGATTCATTTATACAATTATATTCGACTAACTTGTTCATTAGATTATCGTGGCTTTCCAAATCACAACTGTTGTCGAGTAAGGTTCTTTTCTAAATAGTAAACAGGAAAGTGCACATAAATTCCATATTGTTTGTCACTGGGAGATATCATCTGTATTTGTCTGAAAAAAAGCTATACTCTGGCAAACTGAATAAATAGGACCACACATAATTAGATAAGGAGATCATGGTGTTCAGAAAAGTAAAACAATCAAAAGAAATAATTTTTAGGTTGTTTAATATGCATTCCATTACTGATTAATAATATTTATTGCGTAATGAAATTCTCAAACATATACTATACCCGAAGGAAGACTCAAGCGATGCGCATGATATCAGTTCTCATTTATCCGAGAACAATGCCGAACAATGAAAAAAAATATCCCATACGGATCATCACAGATATCAAGCAAAGCATTAATCATAAAAATGCCTGACCCGAAAAATGGGAAATTGTTAAAAAGTTCCATTAAAGAATCCATCAATCACTAAATACAGTTAACGGAATCCAATACGAATTTTAATTGGTGTTACTATTCATCGAGCAGCTATGAACGACCCGACTGACGACATGCTCTGCTTTTCAAATTTTTTATATTCTGTGATATTGGTGGCCTACTTTAGCGGAAGTTCAGGCAGGAATTTTTTTTTATCTGCATTTCTCTCTCTTATACCATTCTCACACATACACATACACACACACATTTATATACGCAATAAATAAACAAGTAAAAATTGCGCTGAGGTTTCCTCTCTGAAATCGAGTTTTCTGTACAGCCGCTACAAGCCATCGAAAATAGATCCATCTTTCGGTGTTCTCGGTACAATGATGTATGAGCCGCAGCCCATGAAACTTTAACCACGGCCCGGTAGTGGCCTGGCCTATACCGTTGATAGACATACGATTATGGCTAACTATAACCTTAAATAAAATCAAAACTACTGAGACTAGAAAGCTGCAATTTAGTATGTTTGATGATTGGAGGGTGGACAATTGACATACCAATTTGCAGCCCTCTAGCCTCAGTAATTTCTAAGATGTGAGAGCGGACAGGAAAGGTGCGGACAGAAAGAGAAGGGCAGGAAGAGTTCAATGTATTAAAAATGCCTTGTTAAAAATAAATGGAAGAATTTTGCAAAGAAGCAGAGAAAAAAAATATCCGTAATTACTGAAGTATAGATGAAACAGATGTAAAAATGCAAATGTTGTGAGACTGTAAAGATGAAATGATTATGGTAACTGAAAAGAAAATGCGTGAGACTTAATAAATCATTTATTTGATAGCAAGATGTTTGTAGTACGAGGATTAAGAATAAAGACTATAAATATAATTTTACAACTTTAGCCAATGGGCATTGCTTATCTAAATTTTAAGAATCCCTCATGGCTTCCCTATGTTGTGTGAGATTAAGCTGTCCTTATGCCAGCACGGGCTCTTGCTCATAGAGCAGCCCGTAGTGGCTTCCCAAAGCAGCTCTGAATGAAACCTCTCTGTAAAACCTGGGTCCCTGGGTTCCCCAGCAAACCCAGCAAGCGACCCATTTTTTAAAAGAGCGGCCGTCGGGATCCCATGGAAAATCCCAGAATAAGGACCAAATGGTCCATCTGGAGGCAGCGGATGAGGGCCTAAAATAATGCTCTTGAATTCTGGTCAATATTGAGAAATGCCAGAACTCTGATCCATTTTCCAGTTCCAACACCTCCTATAAAAAAAATAGCAACTGGGTCTGAGTCTCTGGTCCATGGATAGACTTTTAAAAGGATCCGACGTCTTTTAGAAGCCTCAGAAACTAGGAGTTTGGCCGTGTGCCTTTTTTTCTTAATATCAGAGTTAATCAAATTTACTACCTGAGGAGCCATGCGTCTCCGGTC
>NC_087204.1:83773963-83778963 GCF_015104395.2 Macrobrachium nipponense | reverse complement strand
AAATTGTCAACCAGATACTTTCAAAGTTTTTTCAGCCTTTATCTCCTAATTTTGATGTTCCAAAAAGGTTATTTTATGCTACTATTCCTCATATTTTTCTGATCTGAAATTCATATCTAGTTTAAAACAAATCATTGAACAAGAAATTCCGTGTCTCAAGGTCAAATTAATATCAAACAATCCTTGTACCATAGGTTCCTTTTTTAATTTCAAAGATCGCCTTCAGCCCTTCATGAGATCCAACGTCATATATAAATTTACATGCCCTGGATGTCCAGGTTCTTACGTTGGATCAACTCGAAGGTTGCTGAGGGTTCGATATTGCAGTCATTTAGGTTTTAGTTTCCGAACAGGACAAAGAATAAAGCAACCTGAATTTTCTAATATCAGGAACCATGCTTTTAATTGCAAAATTGAGCTTCAGAAAGAACAGTTCACAATAATAGATCATGTCAAACATCCTGATCACTTGACTACCCTCGAGTCTATTATATATTAAGAAACTTGTTCCTTCGTTAATTGAATGGTAATACTTCTTCAGCCACTTTACACCTGGCATAGTTAACGTCGTCACCTGCTTTTGACGACAGGTCATTCCATCTTCTCTCCTCATGGACGGTTAGTGTTTTGGGTGTTCTCTCTCTTTTTACTGTTTTTACTTTGTACTTTGCTTTTTTTTTTTTTTTTTTGGTAATTTTAAGACTATTTAATTCATGTGAGTTCTGTTGTGTTTTATGGCTTTATATAGTTATTTATTTGTCTTATTGCTCTTTGCAGACTGATGATGCACAGATGTTTTATGTGCGAAACGTTTCATAATAAACTTCATCATTTTACAACTGGTATCATGGACACCCTCTGAAGATTCTTATATATAGATATATATATATATTATATATATATATATATATATATATATATAATATATATATACACACACACACACACACACACACACACACACACATATATATATATATATATATATATATATATATATATATATATATATATATATATATATATATATATATAGAATCTACTGGTCATTTTTACCAGAAACATATGAAATTATAACAGCAACAATGCCCTTTTCACTTCTCATGTATGTATGAATAAGTGTGTGTGCTCTTATATGTACAATATACATACATATATATATATATATATATATATATATATATATATATAATATATATATATATATATATATATATATATATATGATATATAATTTTATTTGTAGTTTCTCACATTGATCATTGCTTTTAACATTAATTGCCCTTTCAATAACAACTTAGGCCTCTGGCTGTTATATATCTGCGCCACGAATTTCGACCTGGGTAGCTTTTATGAATCAAGAGGTTGCTTTATGTATCTACCTTTTTTTGTTTCCCTTTACTTTTCCAAGGTGTTGGTGAGACCACTGTGAGAAGTTAATAAGCTCCATCATTTTTCGAATTCAGTTTTCTAAAGAGGAGTTGCCATGAAATGTTTATTTATGTCGAATCTAAGAAAAAGGTTTTGGTATAATTCCAGGTTGTATGGAATTGAAGACTTAAAACCACCTTAGTAAGTTTAGCAAGATGTAATGATAGGTTAGTATTCTCGTTTATTATTGTGTAATGAAATAGAATGGTATTTAGTAAATCTTCTTTTACTTTCCTCTGTATTACCCATATACGATGGGCCGTTTGTGACATAAAATCCGTTTATTTCTACTATGACCAATGATACTATATTTGTCCCTTTGGTTTAAAGACAGACTGTCTTAATAGGAATATGGTAACAATTGAGTTTTAAATATCCTAAGAATCCTGTACATAAAAAAAAAAAAAAATGTTATCTGCATAAAACCTTGATGAGCGCTACAGACATTTAAATTCATCCCATTCAAAGCTTTTCAAAGTTCTAAGAAAACATCACAGATTTAAATACATAATATTTAGAACTTTTAAGCATTCTACGATATGCCGGACAATTATCTCGTCTTAAAAACCTTTCCAAGAAAAGAAAACATTAATTAAAGACGTTAAATAAAAATTCGTTATACACCTAAATTTCTCTCTCTCTCTCTCTCTCTCTCTCTCTCTCTCTCTCTCTCTCTCTCTCTCTCTCTCTCTAAAAACCCTGATCAATATCATTAACATGCGGACACTTCAACTTTCTTAAAGAGAACCGCACCGCTCTAATTTCATTTTCCTCTCAGCTGAAAATGGCGAAATTTCGAATGGAAGAATTTCACCTTCATCGAAGACATCTAAATCATTATTATCTAATTCTGGATATTTTTTTTTTTAATTTTGCTCTTAGAAATGGAGAGATTTTAATTTCCTCAAAACAATGCTGTTTTACTTAACATGAAATACTATTTTGCATTATTACTCAAAATCGTTTGTTTGTATTTCTTTTTTTTTTTAGGATTTATAACTGAAACTAGATTACTGGTAAACGATTTTACATAATTATTTTCTTGTGACTACGTTAGCAATTAACTTTTGCCATTCTTCCACACCATAATACTAAATTTGGAGCATCTCCACATGAAACCTTCGTTTTTATATATTGACATGCTTCTCATCTCTGTCACTTGGAACAGAGGAGCAAACTAGTTCTAGTAGTAACTTTTAAATATCCTTGAATTTTTTTATGAAGGGTATTCACAGATTCATTTTAACCTCAAATGTTAAATAATTTGTACAATGTTGATTACCCATATATATATATATAATATATATTATATATATATATATATATATATATATATATATATATATATCTCTCTTGAAAACCAAGATAAAAGATTATTCACAAAATAACAAAAACGTTTTTAGATATATTTTCTTAAGCCGCAATTAACGAGATTAAAATGACGAACAAGAAAACTTTGGAAAAAAAAGACTTAACGCAACAAGTTGTGATAAACGTTTAAGCCTTAGAATCCGCGTTAAAATCATGGCAAAAATGTTTACCTTTTCTTTCTTTTCTTTATAAGAACCGAATGTGAATGCGAAGGAGAGATTTGAAGTTCATTCGAATGTCAGAGATAAATTCCGTAATGAATAGGGATAGGTGGAGGGAAATTATGAAATCCAATTTAAAATAATAATGCCTGAGGTGCAAGATGTATTTTTGGTGCCCGAAAACCTGCAAATTCATTTCATACTCCAAAAGGTGGGGGAATCAAGTGAAAGGGAGAAAATAGAGTGAGGACGGGAATGAAATGATGCCTAACATAGCAGTTCATAATTAGTGTATTTTAAAACAATAAGGATGAAAAGTAAAGATACGCTTATTATTGATACAGAAACATCATAGACAGTTGTGGAAAACAATGATGAGGAGAGAGAATGAATGTTGAATATTAATGACACCAGATATATTATGTGGTACAGAAATAAGTGATTTTTTTTTATATTCATGGTTAAAGAGATAAAGAGATACTTTTGATGATAAAGAAGGGATAGTGTGACAGAGGGAACTATTAACCAAGGAAAACACACACACACACACACATATATATATAAATATATATATATATATATATATATATATATATATATATATATATATATATATATGTGTGTGTGTGTGTTGTGTGTGTGCGTGTGGATATATATATATATATAATAGATATATATATATATATAATATATATAATAATATAATATAATATATATATATCTCACCATTGAATATGCTTCAACGACACCCTAATTTTCTGGACTATATCGTTGCTAGACGCACGATTAGGGCTAACTTTAATCTTAAATCAAATCAAAACTACTAAGGCTCTATAGCCTCAGTAGTTGTTAAGATCTGAAGTCTGGCAGGAAAACTGAGGGCGGACAGGCGCAGTTTCTCTTTCAGAAAGCTAAAAAAAAAAGTCGCGATTCATTTTATTAACTTATTACGAATTACAGCAATTTTGCTAATCTTCTCTCTCTCTCTCTCTCTCTCTCTCTCTCTCTCTCTCTCTCTCTCCTGCATAAAGGCAAGGCACACCGGAGTCAATAGGATTTCTGGAAAGGCTGCAGCGAAGTGGAGACACGTGAATTAAAAATACCGAAAGGGGAACGAAATGAATTTGTGAGGTAAAATCAACAAGGATTCATAATCAAGAAATGAAAGAGGGCTTCTGAATGCTCTGTTCTGACTCTCTTAATCATTATATACATATATATGTAAATGTTTCTTTATTGCTTGAAGTCTATAGATTTATAGACTGTACATACTTACCGATGTATATTTCATATCACTATCCCCTTTCATTTCTAATATCATGGAATTCTACGAACTGTAAAATCTGTCAAATTGCTTCAGGAATATGCACACCTTACATTTATTTTATCTGTTAAATATTTTGTTAAAATTACTTCAATACTTTCTATTCCTTACTCACGGAAATGAAGGAAGTATCATGTCAGTTCTTTCAAATCCTTTGATTTACTCTATCCTTTTAATAATATCTCTCGATCACCTATTACAATCAGTTCATTTTACGGGACAATAGCACAGGTGAATCATAGTCGAGAAGGCATAAAAGTAGTAGCTTCTCCTCTCGTTTTATGTTCAGCATCTTATTCCTTAGTGTTGAGACACAATTCTTCTTAATCTATTGATCTGTTTATTTATTTACTTATCCATTTTAAACACCAACCAAAATCAAATATCTGAAACTAAAATACGACCAATAAGTCGATCTGTAACAAGAATTGTTAAATTACAAAAGTGGCAGTTTACAAGGACATTAAACTGCAATTTTCAATTTTCCCTTGTATTGATTAATAGTGTGACATAATTATTCATGGGATAAAAAATAATCATTTGACTTATATATCGGAAAGTATGAATGTTATCAGGTTACCACTATTGTTCGTAATACACGTGAATCGACAACACTTTCCGAGGCGAAGAAATTGTAGTATATCACAGAATATTTCCATAAATAAAAACGCTTGAGAAGCAATTCCAGTTCAATTTTCAGATACGAGGAACAA
>NC_087204.1:83763963-83771463 GCF_015104395.2 Macrobrachium nipponense | reverse complement strand
ACTTCAAAACATAAAATCTCGGTTCTTTCGCTTGAAAAAGCTTGTTTTATTTTCGAAGAAATGGAAAATTTTTTTAAACTGACGGTGAATGGGACTTAATGCGATTACCCCTCCCTGTTGAAATTGGAATGATTGAGATAAAACTTATTTTCTCTCGGTCTTTTCCCGTAACATTAAGAATTTCAATAAACCATTTCCTATGGCAATAGTCATTAAAAAGCAACGAACCAATATACTTTGAGGATAATCCATGAATTTTTAGAGTATCTCATTTCTAATCTTGAATTGTACCACGTAGGTAACCATTTAATCTTTGTATTATCCGCTGGCTATAGTAGATTCACATCAACCGTGCATCGGATGTCTATGCCAGTCCCATGCGACGCTGCTGTTGATAAGCCAATCACAGGGCTGGAAACTCTCAGTCTCTCTCGAGAGTTCACACAGGCAGGATGTATGTTCCACCTCTCCTTAGGGAAAGTCTTTAAAAAATATTGCTTAGGAGAGGTGGAATATACGTCCTGCCTATGTGAACTCTCTCGAGAGACTGAGAGTTCTCCTCAGGAGAGGTGGAACATACATCCTGCCTATGTGAGCTCTCTCAAGAGACTGAGAGTTTCCAGCCCTGTGATTGACTCATCAACAGCCAATCAGGAGCGTCGTAGGGATTGGCCTAGATTAGATTAGATTAGATTAGATATTTCATTGACCACAGCAATTATACATAGATCATATTTACAGTAATTATTTACATTTGGTCCAACAAAAAGTAAAATACTACACTTGGTAATACAAAATATTATATACACAAAAGGAAGAGTAACAGGTTTTTGTCTTATACAACAATGAAACAAAATCTAAGAGTTATCATCATATGGCAAACAAAATTAAGAACAAAATTTAACATTTATATACAAAAATCATACTCCAAAAAGCTATTTTTATTCAATTTTTTTTTCGCCTCACAAATATTCATAAATACTCATAAAGGATTAACTAATAATCTTATATTGCTCTGCCAGGGTTCGCTGATTTGAAAATATATCCCTCATGTTAGATAAATTATAGGTATCTCTGATATGTTGTGTCCTTGAGCATATTTGCGTTACGTGTAATTCTGTTTGAATGGCTCCACAGGTACACAACCGCTCCTCCAACGGTAGACAGCCTCTCCCGCTCCTACCCCACCTACCTAATTCCACGGCCAGAGAGTGAGATGCAATTCTGAACCTAGTAAATGAGACTTTATCTAATTCAGAAAGAGAATAGATGTCATGAACTAAGAGGTCTGAATCGATTTCTCTATATGTAACTTTTCTTGAGGTGTCAGAATGAATGATGTTACGTCTGAGTGTTTCCATTGGCATTTTTACATCAAAGGGTCATCCTCCAACGAAGACCTCTCTCTCCACATCCGACTAAAAAACTTTCTCTGTTTGCTACGAACAAGGTCTCGTAATGGCGGGTATCCCGATTCAATATAACAAAATTCATTACATGTCTTTCTAACGCAAAACAACAGTTTTAATCCCCAGTTATATAACTTCACTACTGGCTTCAAGTCTGCATTCAGCCACGATTCACATCCATACAGGACAGCTGACATTAAAGCAGCATCAAAAACTCTTTTTTAACAATAAAAGGTATATCATTATTTTTATTAAAAAATGAAACCAATTTATTGATATGTGGCATCTGGATCGAGCATGAGCCGCAACAGAATTACACGTAACGCAGAGCCTTCCGCAGTAAAGATCGATCCCAAATATATATATATAATATATATATATATATATATATATAATATATATATATATATTGCGAGCAGGATTCTACTGTAAGACCATCGATCTCAATTGACCTACCATCTTATGCTGTTCCACTAATAACAAAAACATTAATTTTCATCCCATAAGTGTGACAATACTGTTTCAGTAATGATATCTTATGGATGATACCTGGTAGTTGCAAGGAGAACTGTATCATCAATTAACACTAATAAATGTAGTCACGATAAAAACCCATCAGGATTGCAATTATTCTTAATAAGCTTAATAAGATCATTAATGTATAAAATAAAAAGAAGACACGATGTACAACTTCCTTGACGAACTCCCACAGTAGTCGTTATGATTGCAGTACCAATAATGCTGTTTGTTACTCTATAAATAGCTATCAAGGCTGCCAACATAACAGCTCCACAACCTAAGCCTATGTTGTTGGCACCTATAAGGGTGCCAGATGACGATCATCTTTAATAAATAGAAATAAAAAATACTGAGGCTAGAGGGCTGTAAATTGGTATGTTTGATGATTGGAGGGCTATTGATCAACATACAAATTTGCAGCTCTCTGGCCTGAAAAGTTTTGAAGATCTGAGGGAGGAAAGAAAAAGTGTGGAAAGACAGACAAATAGCCATCCCAGTAGTTTCCTTTTACAGAAAGCTAAAACCACCAATACCTCCTTCAAGCAGAACTGTTTTCGTCTGACGAAAAGTAACAAATGCTTTTCTACCTATTTACACATAAGAATTTAGTATTTTATAACATGGTAGTATGAGAACACATATTTTTATAAGTAGTGAGGAAAAACACATCATTCTTTACTAAAAAATATCTATAATTCGGTAATGTTCAAGGATGGTTGTTCTCATATTTAAAGTCGTATGCAAGGAAAACGTTCTTAGGTACCAAAACACCATCGCACACACGCACGCACACACACACAGAAACACACACACACACACACACACACACACACACACCATATATATATATATATATATATATATATATATATATATATATATATATATATATATATATATATATATACATTGAAAACCATAACGATGCAACATTTGCAACTAAGATTAGTTACACCAGTTGTCCTAACTTTCCAAACAATGATTTCTCCATGTATTTATTCTCAACTTGCTTATTTCATAGGTCTGATATCCTTCGGAAGAGTATTCAGTTACTTAAACAAAGATCCTTGTCGTCTCCGTTTGCTTTTGTTTCCCCTTTCTTTTACAATACCTTTTCCCTCAGGCTGTTTCGCTTTGATTTTTATTCCAAGTATTTTTTTTCACACATTGTTCCATTTCTTTGTTTTTCTGCTCCCTCTTCGTTTAATCTCTGATTGAAAATCCCTTTCTCTTAAACATTCAATGTTTTTATCGATAATTAACTTGTACAACACACACACCACTATATATATACATATATATATATATATATATATATATATATATATATATATATATATATATATATAATATATATATATATATATATATATACATGATATATGTATATATATATATATATGTATGTATATACGATAATTATATATATATATATATATATGCGTATAATACCTATACATATATATATATATATATATATATATATATATATATATATATATATATATATATATATAAATATATATACACAAGAAAATATAGATGCAAAATTATCATAACATATATTGTAACCGACTGGGACACGAAACAAGACGTCATTTCAGCCAGAGTAATCTCCACAAGCCGTTTCCTTCGCCACTTACTGATACGCTCAGATTCACGTAAATTCCCAGCTGTCATTTCATTCGAGTGAAACGCGTAGTTATTCCGCATTGTATCAACCTTGACAAAGTCACCAAGTAAATTGGCATTTGAAAGATAATTTATCGCAACTCAAACGTTTGAGGGAAGTAAACAGAAGCGGTATATCTGGTTCGTCCGAGCCTCGGCCCAAAAACTTTTTCCTTACCAACGGGGATTTAGAGAAATGTTTCTCTCACATGTGTTGGTACTTGTGATTTGTACAGAATATTAAACGTAATTCATGATTGTTAAGAAGAACGCATAAGTCGATTGTAAAATTGTATTGTGGAAGGAAAAGTGTATGTCAAAATTTGAACATGATGCGCAGTGTGTTATGCAGTATGCAGTTCTGAATATTTATTCTTTTAGCTGTTTTTCGTTTTCTTCAAAAAATTCCTTTACACCTTTCACGTGGGAGCTCCTGCAAGGTCCTGATCTGTGTCTTTGTGTGTGTGCATTTTTTAAATCATGAGAAAAAAGAGATGTTGCTTGTCGCAAGAGATCTTGAAATATGCCAAAGTGTAAACACGTAACAAGATGTCATTCCAACCACATCATATTCCCAAGACATTCTCAATCTCTCCCAACTGAGATGCTCAGATTCACATACATTTCTATCAGTCATTTCGCCAAGTGAAGCCCGGACCTGTGGGCATTGCATCAACCGTGACTGAGCCGCACAAGCAAATTGGCTGGTGAATGACAATGGACTGAAACTCGACAATTAAAAGCAAATACAGGTATTCGTGTTGTATCCTCCGTTATCGTCACTCATAGTTTAATCTCCTCAATTAACAGGGATTTAGAAACGTTTGCGATAGTGAAGGGTATAAATAGTATGCAGTGTTTAAGAGGGATAAAAGGGAAACTGGAGAGGTAAGAATTATGAAGAAAAATTCATTTTATCATCTAGACAACATATGAGTTTTTTCATATATATTATTGGTAAAACGTTATATATAAAAGAGAGAAACTGATGGTTTAGTTATTATCTAAACCCTCATATGAAAATTGTAAACATAGATATACCTGGACTCTCATAAAGATATTCTTCTTGTAGAGGGAAGTGGACATTGCAAAAATAATGAGCTTTAATATGTAATGGATAGCTGGTGAACTTTACTTCTTTTTAATCTCTCTCTCTCTCTCTCTCTCTCTCTCTCATGGAACAAATATGTGGGATTGATGTGGAAGCAATATTGAAAATTTGTTTGATTGTTAGATAAAATAATGGCATTTACATGCGATAGTTACTCATTTTTATCGTCAATTTATTTTCTATCAACAAATATTACATCTTCATCTCTTGCTGTGTTGACAGTTGAGCTGCATTCTCCTCTGCATAATATGCGTGCAAAGAAACCAACAAGTATTCATGAATATTACGCGTTGAGGATTATTGAATAAATATAGCGTATTTTCATTCGAAATGTTAAGAACTAACGCTGCAGTAAAGGGAAATTATTCTAGATCCAAATGTACCAGGAAAACATTGACTAAACACATACTCTTTCTCTCTCTATCGCATCAAGGCAAGTGACCTAGAAACCACGAAATCAAATATATTCTCAGCAAATTGTTCTTCCGCCGAGCTGAGTCTCCTTCCAGAGAGATTGATAAACCTTACGGCAGTTTGTTCTAGCAACATGCCTCAAATTTATCGAAGGTTTACACACACAAACACACACACACACACTATATATATATATATGTATATATATATATATATATATAGATATATATATATATATATATATATAATATATGCATATATATATATACAGATATATATATATATATATATATTATATATATATATATATAGTATATAGTATATATAGATATATGATATATGATAGATATATATAAGATATATATAGATATATAGAAGATATATATATCTATGATATATATTAGTAGTATATATATAGTATATATATATATATATCATGTATATAGACATGATATATATATAGATATATATATATAGAGATAGATATAGATATATATATAATATATATATACATATATTATCTATGATATATAGATATATATATATATATATATATCTATATAGATATATATAAATAATATATATATATAGATATATAGATATATATATATCTATGTATATTATATATATATATATATATATATATAATATATATATATATATAGATATATATATATATATATATATATATATATATAATATATATATATATCTAGATATTATATATATATATATATATATATATATATATATATATATATCTATATATATATATATAATATATACATATATATATATATATATATATATATATAGATATATATATATATATATATATATATATAGTGTGTGTGTGTTTTTGTGCGTGTAAACCTTCGATAAATTTGAGGCATGTTGCTAGAGCAAACTGCGGTAAGGTTTATCAATCTCTTTGGAAGGAGACTCAGCTCGGCGGAAGAACAATTTGCTGAGAATGTATTTGATTTCGTGGTTTCTAGGTCACTTGCCTTGATGCGATAGAGAGAGAAAGAGTATGTGTTTAGTCAATGTTTTCCTGGTACATTTGGATCTAGAATAATTTCCTTTTACTGCAGCGTTAGTTCTTATCATTTCGAATGAAAATACGGCTATATTTATTCAGTAATCCTCAACACGTAATATTCATAAATACTTGTTGGTTTCTTTGCACGCATATTATGCAGAGGAAAATGCAGCTCAACTGTCAACACAGCAAGAGCTGAAGATGTAATATTTGTTGATAGAAAATAAATTGATGATATAAAATGAGTAACTGCCACATGTAAATGCCATTATTTTATCAAACAATCAAACAAATTTTCAATATTATTTCCACATCATTCCCACATATTTGTAACATATGAGAGAGAGAGAGAGAGAGAGAGAGAGAGAGAGAGAGAGAGAGAGAGCTTTTACCGCTTCTTATTCAACATATCTTTTGTAGTATTAACTTACATAGCATCATTTTCATTTATAGATGAAATCATAATCACAAAATATGTTCCCTACTTATGAAATGGAGCTGAGGACTTAATCTTCATAATAAATGTAAGTTGTTAAAATACATGAACAGAATCGAGGCATAATCTGACTTACTTCTATTAAGTTGAAACGATCTATAATGAACTGGGACTGGATGGCTGGACAGTGACTACTAGAATAAACAGGTAAAAAATGCGCCGAAGTCTCTTCGACGCAATCGAGTCTTTGTACAACGTGTAATGCTGCATAAAGCCATCAACTATGACTGGCAGCTCTCCAGTTGCTCACCAGATGCGGTAGAGTGAGGGTGCGTCCCATGGATACCGAAAGCGCTGCCAGATGTCAAACTTTAACATTAAATATAATAAAATCTACTGAGACTAGAGGTTTGCAATTTTGTACATTTGATGATTGGAGGGTGAGTGATCAAAATACCAATTTGCAACCTCTAGTCTTGACAAGCTTTTTTTTTTAGTAGATCTGAGGGTGGACGGGCAGGATAGAAAGACAAAGCCTGCACAATAATTTTCTTGTACAGAAAACAAAATCTTAACTAAAGTATCCAGTAACACAATTTTAAACAATGCATATTTTTATTTTTTCATTTTTAAGAAATCAGGCAAGACTATGAATGACACTAAGCTTATCACCTTACCTGATTAGGTTGGTGTATGATCAATAAATAGTCTATTCTACATCAAAATCTTCAAACAAACTTTTCTAAGACCCTGAAAGTCGCATAGAATTCAATCGCATTCTTGGTCCGATTCTTCTCAAATCTATTTAATCAGTGAATCTAACTCACGAAACGCAGTCTTCTCCTTTCGCAACATTGGGAAGAAAAATTACTTCACAGAATGAAGAGGAGAAAAGCAA
>NC_087204.1:83756463-83761463 GCF_015104395.2 Macrobrachium nipponense | reverse complement strand
AAAGTAAATCGTTAATCTTCTCTATCTCCAAAAGGACCATTGCACTGAATCCCGCCCCCACCATTGCCTAAAAAGGTACGTAATGTAAGATTCTCTTAATATTCCCTTATATTTTTTTTATTAATATAATGGAATTAGATTATTTTGAAATTTATGCATTCTTCCTTTTGAGTTTCAGATTTTTTCTCACTGTGATTCATTTTATTCACTTACCAAGCTTTTTATAAAACGTGAAATTATTTTGCCGTAAAATATTTGGTTCCCATTTCCATTGATTTTTACCCAATTCTCTAAATACTAATGATGTTTTTACATCTTCGTGATAGGCCTCGTGAATTAATTTTGTCACAGAGAGAGAGAGAGAGAGAGAGAGAGAGAGAGAGAGAGAGAGAGAGAGAAGAAGACAGAGGAAGATTGAGAGACAGATAATGATAGATATAAAACATTCCTCTCTATATGTATTTATATAGATGTCTTTTTACTCTCTCTCTCATTAGCCGTTAGTATGAATAATAGTCACCCGCTATTGGAGCAGTATCTGTTATTATTATTATTATTATTGTTAAACAGGATGGCAGAATTAAGAGAGTTGATTTTATATATTGTTTTTTCTATTTTCCTTACAATTGGCTTCTCAGGCTCAGCGATGTTTCTGAGTAACTGGCCAATATTCATATTGGGAATTTTCAAAAAATTGTAAATGCTGAAGGAATCTTTTATTAGAACAGGATATCAGGTCCAGGTCAAGCAGGGGTCGTCGTCAGTGCCGGTATTATTCCGTAAGCGTAGTTCAGTTCGGGCCAGGGTCGTCTTTGGTTCAAGGGCTGGTGTTGGTGCTGGTATAGCTGGTATTACGTGACGTTTCGACCTCTCGTAGGTCATCTTCGGACGAGTCGGTTGAAGAGACTGTAGCAAGAAAGTTTGCGGAACGGTATTTATAGCGGCACGGACCTAGAGTTGCATTCTCATTGGTCGGGCCGGTCTTGGGCGAAGCCGTGGATCTCTCCTCGAAGGTCTCGGGGATTCTCTCGTGCGAGCGCCACAGTAGTGTGCCTGGGGATGAACGTCAGGAATTCCGTCTGTAGCAGGAATCGTATCATCCTGTGGGGGCTCCTGATTATCTGGCATCGTCGGGGGGTCGCTCGCCCTTAAACCAAAGACGACCCTGGCCCGAACTGAACTACGCTTACGGAATAATACCGGCACTGATGACGACCCCTGCTTGACCTGGACCTGATATCCTGTTCTAATAAAAGATTCCTTCAGCATTTACAATTTTTTGAAAATTCCCAATATGAATATTGGCCAGTTACTCAGAAACATCGCTGAGCCTGAGAAGCGAATTGTAAGGAAAATAGAAAAAACAATATATAAAATCAACTCGCTTAATTCTGCCATCCTTTTTAACAGTATTTGCCTAAAAGAGGGTCTTCTACCAAAATACATATTATTATTATTATTATTATTGAAATATATAAAAAGCAGAGAGCTTTCAATGACCTGTACTGTCCTTCTTGACAAGCTTTCTGCTTTTTATCTATTTTAAATAACAAAATAAAGTCATACTACTGTGATTTACTTTTCCATTATTATAACTATTGTACATAGGTATGGTATGTATCGACAAATATGATAATCTTTTGGACGTATAATTTCTTCCCGTTGATTATGCAACAATTGGCAAACTAGTTTCAAAATAAAATACAAACACAAAAATTAAACTTCAGGATTCAAATGATATTTGATACGTGATCTTCATCAGGGAAAAGGGAAATTACTACGAAAAAAATAATAGTAATTCCATCATTACACAAATTCATTTCATCGATAAACAAACCTAAATCCTCGGTGGTGACGCCGCAGGAGAATTGCCGTAACCTGTCTAAGGGTCCCATTAACCCAGGCTTCCTGTTTCCGGACAATTAAAGCAACTGCGCAACTGCTTATTATATCGTTGTAGTGAGTCTGGTGCTCCGCGGAGAGTCTCCTTTTGGTGCCCTGGAGGAGTCTTACACATGAGTCTACCTTAGAATTGAGTTTAATCTTCCTCTTGAATTGTTTCAGGTAACATTACTGTTCTGATTACTTGGAGGAAATTACTAGTCGGGCACTTCGAAGTAATAAGAATTCCTTTTCTTCCTGTCACGTTGAATAAAAGTATATTTTCAAATGATTTCAACAACTGAATTTCTTTTATGAATTGGTTCTCTCTTTAATTTAAACAATATTCAATGTTTATATCGAATAAGAAGATAAGCATATAACTATAATATCACTTAGTGTAAATAATAAATCATAAAACATCATAACCACTAACATGATGCCTATATCATTACATAAAGATTCATAATCCATATAAAAGTGTAATATATAAGTATTCCAGCGTGGTAATGATTACTGTGAGAAAGCCAACAATAAATTATGTCATTATTTAATACATAAATGCAATGGAAAGATATATTTTATATGTAACAAAATTAATTTTGTGTTCTCTACTTTTTTTTACTCCTTTTGCATCTGTAATGATGTGAGAACTCTCATATTAAAATAATCTTTTCAGAAATACACTTTCAACTTCGCAAAAAATTCCGCGTGCAATCTACAATGATTAAATAAATATTCATCCGTGCATGTTTCAGTAAGGGATCATTCTCGTTTATTAGAATCTGTAATCGTGGTCAAATACATTGCGGTATTTTCCGTTTTCCTCCTGCCGAGCATTATTCCTGCATCTCAATCACAAGGAGATTCGGACCCAATCTGCTGGGATTAAGGTGCTAATGACTATCAGCAACATTAATTCCCCAAGAAATCAGTAGGCAATGCACTCCGGCTGCCCAGATTGATCATTATCGTTAATTGTTATGAAAGAAAAGCTTCATCTCTCTTAGGGAGAAAATATGTTTCACTCTCTGCTTATTTCCTTCACGTGGGATGCGTGGGTTTGTATGTATGTGAAAAAGTAAATGAAAAGCGTTGATTATGTAGTTTTAGTTGATAAACCAGTCTATCGGAGACTGCTTAGCGTGGAGACATTCTAAGTCATCATAAAAGCGAGTTTCTATTCAAATTTAAATGAGCGATAGCTAAATAAACAGTTTTCTTTTCACACCGGTGAAACTCGAGCAGTAATCCATAAATAAACTAGTTTTACAACCCTGACCTAGAAAAGAAGTTACAATCAAAGTATCAACACTGAGTCCATTTAACAAATGCAAAGAAAACTATATATGGGGGAAAGATGCAATTACAACCTAATATTCATGAGCATTGGAGCGAAATATTATTCATCAATAAGAAACTTCACAGTCAATCGTTTATGATGGAAGAATATGTTGTGCTGACTGGAGTCAATAATCAGTTAATATATTTTATTCCTCGCTGAAGATTCACTTGTATGAATAGTTACTTTGATTCTACGACCTCAGAATCGTTTCCAGAACCTTCAGCAGAAGTCAAACAAGCTCCGTCCTCCATCTGTGATTTTTATGCTGCCTCAAAGTTTTCTTTTCTTTCTCTATTATTTTTTTATCTACTTGTTTTCGAAAAGCAGAAGCAGATAGCCCATTCTTCACAGGAGGTTCCTTGTTTTCATGGCGGATGTGTGGCAGCTTTCACGTTCTTACTTTAGGTTCTTCATCTATCGAAATAACGTCTTCATAGTTGTTATCTCAAAGATATTTGATGGATCAAACTTCTATTTCCCTTTCTATATCACTCGTTTTCATTTCAGTACTAGTTGACCATCTCAAATAAGCTCTTTACTTTTTTTTGTCACTCTTTAACTGAATCATGCAAAACCTCATCATTATAACGCCAAGTAATTATAGAGTCACTTTACGAAGAGAGGAACATCATGTTGGAAGACATACGAAGGAAATGGAAGTGCCGGGTAGAAGGAAGAAGGGAAGACCAAGAAAGAGATGACGTGACTGTTGTGTAGAGGAAGATATGTTATGGAAAGGTATTGACGAGAACGATGCACAGGACAGAAATCGATGGAGACGACTCATTCACAACGGCGACCCCATTAAAAGTGGGTTAAAGCTGGGAAGAAGAAGCAGAAGAGTTATGGAATCACTTGGGTAAGAATTAATTTTTTATTTTTCATTTATGCTTCGGTAGTCACACTGCCCCTTCAAAGATAGAAAACATTTCTAAGAAAACTCTAACGATTAAATACCTTTTGCTGGTATCACAAACAACTCCCCTCCATAACCTAAAGTATGTCGAATAAAATCAGCTCTAAAATTCACGTCAGCTGTTCGGCCAACATGAATGCCTTTGAAAGTAGTCTACAGCGGTTTCCTATTGCACCCCCATTTACCTTCACATCTATTTCGTTGTTGCCAGCTTCCATAGTCAAAATACTCTTATTTAATTCATTAATATAATGTATATAAACAATATTTCAAAGACCGTGCACATTCCAATGGAATTCTATAGTTTTCTATTTCCTTACTTGGCGTCAATGAATCCAGTTTCCTTTACATTATTATAATTCTTTTATTTCAACTCCCTTTTCCCATTAAGTCATGATTTTTAGACAGTCATTAAAAATTATACTATAAGTGTGTATAAAACACATTATATTAAGAGGAAAATACACAGCAAGCAAAATACTCAGTTATTTCACCAGCCAAATACGGTTAAGTGAATTTATTCAAAACAACAACACACCATACTAGGCAAAGTGTGTGCGTGTGTGTGTGTGTGTGTGTGTTTTTAACATATTAGAATTTAATATTCTGTTCACGGCGACACCATCCCTACCCAGCCACCCAATCACCCTGTTACATAACGTACTATGAAATAGTATATTCCGATATAAATTAGGTGTTACCAAATTTAAAATTCTCATGTTTAATCCTTATTTCTGCTTAAATCGTGACCTATAACATAACCGTATGATGAATACCCTTTTATACATTTAGGAATATTTACATTACACAAGCATAGGAGCAATATGAAAATTAAAAATTGCCTGCGTACACACCAAA
>NC_087204.1:83731463-83751463 GCF_015104395.2 Macrobrachium nipponense | reverse complement strand
TATAGAGATATATATATATATATACTATATATAGATTAGCTCTATATATATATTATATAGTAATAATTTCGATATAATATATAGAGAATAATATGCTATTTATATATATAGTAGATATAGACTACGATTTAACTATAATATATATATATATAATCTTATAATATAGATATATATAATAGATATATCGACTATAGAATATATACGATAGAGTAATAGATTGAAGATATTATTATAAATATATATATCATATATAAGATATTATATTATATATATAGAGATATAATCGTTATATATTAATATATAATATATAGATAGATAATAGAGACTATATAAATATATATATATTATAGATATAATATATAATATATATATAGATATATCATATATAGATATATATAATATAATAACAAATTATAATATATATAATAATATAGATATAATAGATTATAATCTATAGAAATAATAGATATATATATATATCTATATAGAATATATAGATATATATAATTATATGATATATAATATATATATAATATATATAATATATATTAGAGATTTATAATATATGAATGTGTGTGTATGTTATGCATCAATCTGTGTACTTTAATGAAAGGTTACGGAAAAACGAAAATGATTAACGCAATACAGCAAATGGACTCGCAAGATATCTGGTATTTTTTCTCTTGTCCAAGACCTCGCTGTCTACGAGAGCTTCAATGTCAACAATTACATACTTGAACTACAAACCGAAACAAAACATTGCCAGCTTCATATTTATAAGCAACATGTCTATTTCATCCGGACCGTGCAAAGCCAGCCACATCTTTCCTCCAAAAATAGCAAACGAAAAGTAAAACTGACGAAATTGGACAACTCCGAGATCATAAGATATTTGACCTCACCTAACCGGCGGTGACCTCAACTGTTGCGTGTTGTCATAAAACAAAAAAATTCCGAAAACAAAAAACGGTTGGCCTGAGTTCTTTTTCGCTCCGAACTTTCTACTTTTTGTCATTCATTTTACCATGTTCTCTGGTTGATAAGCAACCTACAGCCTTCTCCAAGGTTATTCACCCAGGAATTATTTTCAACAAATTGCAGTTCTTTTAGTTACAAATTGTGATTTGTTAATTATAAGGTTTATAGTTTATGTATTGGTATGTGTTGTGCAAAGTACATCGATATCGAACTCTTAGAATATATATTATATATATATATAATTATTATATATATTAGAATATATATATAGAATGATATATATATATATATTATATATTTAATTAGATATACACACACACACAAACATTATAATTATACATAATATTATAATATATATAGAATATAATAGAGATAATATACCTAGAGATTGTAATATTTGAAAAACAAAAAAAAAATCTTCTTCTATGGTAAGGATTTAAAGAGGAGGGAACTATATCAGGGCAAACAGTGACAACCCACTATAACTTAAAAATGTACTTTAATAAACAATTAGTAAGGAAATTAAAGTTCACAAACAAAAGAACATTAAACAAAAGTTACGGGACGCTTTACAACAAAAAAAGCCAAAGGACTCGCTATTGACAGGCACTTTCCATCAAGACTACTACAAACAACTAATCACTGCACATTTTACAGGATTAATACCCAACGTCACCCCCCCCCCCCCCCCCCCCTCCCAAAGCTTTACATCAACCAACCACAACAAATTTAACTTCACTGTAACATCAAAAAGTTCAGTGGCAAACCAAACGTAACAAATTCACACAAAGAAAATCGTGTCCAAATGGATAAACAATACAATTAACCATAATATTCCTCAAAACTTGATACACTATTTATAATCAACTTGTTTGTCGTCAGCTCCAACGAACAAAATCATTCGTTTTGGGCCTTTATATACCCGACCACCCGCTAGACATCCATGGTACAAATATCATATTTTTCGGTTACATTATCCTTGGCGACTACGCCTTACGCCAAGCGCTACTGCCCATTCTGTTGGTCTAGTGTACACACTTTTTTGTATATGCCAAATATCAATTTTCAACCTTTAACGCAATTTTGACATTCCAATAAATCAAATTATTCCTTTACATTTCCCCCAATTTAACTCAGCGGCTCTCTCCTCAGTCCATGCTGGAATTTCACTCTTACAGCTATTAAAACATTTAGCTACTTTCCTTCAGCAACTATCGGAGACTGCCACGTCGTTGGTAAACAAGCACTTTCCTTTAAGTAATCAACAGATCTAGAGAGAGAACTGCAATGACATTTTCTTGCTGCTATATGGTGAATAGTTCAGTTTGAATGGTTGCAAAAATAAAGACCATCTTAAAATTCTCTTATTGTTGTGCTTACATTTATTAATAAAGGTTAAAGGGTTATATCATGTATACGTCTATTTCAAAGTTACTGTTTAAGAAGTATATCTCAAAGTGCATTAAACTCAAAATTAAACTTAAAGCTTCTTTTTCAACAATACTGTAATTTAACTGGTGGCTATTATATTTCTTGAAAAGTAAGACAAGGGTGTAAAACACCATTATGTTCCTGTAATAATACACTGCCAGATCCTACTTCACTGGAGTCTACCTGTAACTTGAATGGTAGATTAAAGTCTGGGATTTCAGCACTGGCTTAGACATTAACATGAGCTTAAGTTTATTAAAGCATCGTCCACATTCCTTTGACCACACAAACTTCACATCCTTTTTCAGCAACTCTGTTAATGGGTAGGCTACATCTGAAAAGTTCTTACTAAAAAATTCTGTAATACCCCACTGTTTCCCAAAAAATTTCAATCACTCCACGTTTAGATGTAGGGAGGGTCAAATTCTTTATGACCTCAATATGACAATCAACAGGTTTCACTTGGCCACTTCCTATTTCATGTCCTAAATATTGAACAAGTAGTTTACCAAATTCACATTTGGAAAGGTTTATCGTAACATTGAATTCTAATAACCTCTTAAAAACCTCATATACTTTTTTAATGTGATCTTCCCAGGTTTCTCCAACTATGATAATGTCATCCAAATAAACAAATACACCTTTCGAGATCCTTCAAGATATAATTCATCTGACGTTGGAATGTCAGAGGTGCATTACATAAACATGCATTTACCTTATAATTATAAATTCCATGGGGGTGTAAACAAAGGCAGCAATATCCCTGCTGTTTTGTCTAACTCAATTTGATAGTATCCTTTCAATAAATCAATTTTACTTAAAAAAGAAAACTTTGCTACATTATCAATTATATCTTCTACTCTGGGCATAGGATATGAATCTTTATAGTTACATTATTTACCTTTCGATAGTCTGTACACATTCTTGCACTTCCGTCAGGTTTGTCGACTAGAATACATGGGCTAGCCCATTCACTATGGCTTTCCTCTGCTAGTCCGTGTTTCAGTAAATAAGCAACTTCGGTCTTTAACTGTTGTTGTTGCCTCGGCGACATTCTGTATGGACGCTGATTTATTGGAGTCTCTTCTCTCAACCTGATTTTATGTTGTACTCCTTTTATCCTTTAGGATGGTCTGAAAATAGATCTGAAAAGTTTTGAATTAGCACTTTAAAATCATGCTGCTGTTCATCAGATAAATGAATACATAACTTCCTAAATTTTCATCATCACTCAAATAATCTGTATTTTTTAATCTAAGTTCAATTTCTTTCTCAACGTCTTTTTCATCATCCTCTTTTGCAATTGACAACACTCCACTGGATTCGTTATACTTCTTTAATTTGTTAATATGGAAAGTTTTAACTTTCCTCCGTCCTGTAGGAAATTGAATTCGATAATTAACATCACTTACTTTTCCTTCACCGTGCAAGGTCCTAATATACTTCTGGTTAAAAACCTTACCAGCTGTAGGGAGATACACTAGAACCTTATCTCCTATGTCGAGTTCACGTTTTGCAGCCTTTTTGTCATAGTTTCTTTTCATCTCTTCTTGTACTACTTTAAGATTCTCATGTGCTACTTTCCATATTTTCTTTATTTTTTCCTTCATTTCTTGTAACGTGCTAGAATCCTTCTCATCTGAAATCAACTGATTCTTTATCACCTCCATGGGTGACCTTACCTGATGGACATATACTAACTGAAAAGGGAGAATAACCCAACGATGAATGTACGCTATCACGAACGGCAAATAGCAACATTGGTATGTAGACATCCCATTCCTTTTCATTTTCACAACAGTACGTGCGAAGCATGGTTTTGAAGTTCGATGAAATCGTTCGACCACTCCTTGGCTCTGTGGGTGATAAGGAGACGATAAACAATGCTTAATATTCTGACAGGCTAAAAATGAGGTAAACTTTCTAGACGTAAAGTTGGTTCCTTGGTCGGTTTGAACTTCTTTTGGCAAACCTACCAGCGAGAAGAACTTGTTAAGCGCTTCAATTATCTTATCAGCACTCACAGTTCTTAAAGGAATAGCCTCTGGAAATCTGGTAGCACTACACATAATTGTCAGCAAATACTCGTTACCTTTGCTAGACCTAGGCAGAGGTCCTACACAATCAAAAACCAGTTTCTTTTCAAAGGGTTCTCTTGGAACTTCAATGGGTTGCAATGGCATCACCTTAGGGTCATTGTTTGAGCCTTTACCTACTTTTTGCCATAAATCACAACCACATGCATTCCTACAATCTTTCTGCATCTTAGGCCAAAAAAAATACCTTAATAATTTCTCATAAGTTTTGTTTATACCTAAATGACCAGAATAACTACAGTCATGAGCAATACCTAGAACAAATTCCTATAACTACTTGGAATGACCACTTGTTTCTACAACATCATTAACATTTCTACTCTTGAAACTTCCTCATTAGGATTTCCATCCTTTAAAAAAGTAACACTTGCCTTCCTTCTCGATAATCATTTATATCAACAACAAGGGCATTATCTTCTTATTACCTTCAAATTATCATCTTCAATTTGAGATTTAACAAATTCTTCCTTATTAACTTTCAGCATTCGCAAAGGAGTACTGACTTTACTTACTTGTAGTGTTTCCGGACTATCTTTAAACAAGTTTTGTAAATCCAAACCGTCGTCATCATATACCTTTCCTTCGGCACTCTTACTTCTTGTAGTAACTGCACAAGCAGGAAATAAGTTTGGAAATGTACATTCAACTTCTGTAATAAATGAAGAATTAAAGGGTTTTTCTGTCAAAATTGATTACTGCTTACCACAAAAACTTTGTCTCCACATACATCATTTCCAAGAATTAACTCTACTCCTGACACTGGGATTTCTCTCACCAAAGCAATTTTAACACATCCCGAAATTAACGGAGTTTCTAACCTACTTCTACTAATAGAGCTGAAAATTCAGGTCCAAACCCACGCAGAAGTACATACTCTCCAGTATCCTTCACTGGTCATACATATTTCTTATCATTACAGACTGTACCGCTCCGGTATCTCTTAACCACCTTACTTTCCTTTTTTCAACACAAGGGAGGTGTAACCAACCATCTCCCATAAAAGGGTCATACAATTCAGTACCTTTGGATGTGGACTTCTCTTCAGGTAGTCTCACTCCATTTCCTTTTACAATATTCTCAATACAACCAACATTACTAACATTTTTGAACATCATTGTTACCTATTTTGTAACTATATTCTCATCAACATCACATATATTATTTACTGTCGATGCTATCGTTACAATACCTCTTACCTGGCCTAAGGGGAGAAGCAAACAAACAAGGACCTCTGTCACCACATGCTTGTGGTTGATTCAACAATGCAATGGTATTTTTCAGGTTTATGATCATCCTTAAAATGTACAGTTTTATCTTTAACTTTATTTACCACTTGAATTGGACAGTTTATTGTGCGATGTGGACAAACTCCTACTGATGTGTCCTGGTTTGCCACAACTGAAACATACAAAATCTCTAAAATTTTCGCCTATATTTTGGTAACTAGGTGTAAACTGATCATTTACACTGTATCCTGCTTGTCCAGCACTAACACTAGGACCAGAATTATATCGACTTGCCCCTCTACCACCTCTATTAAAAGGATTTATTATAGACTCCACGAGATGATACCTGTGAACTCGTAGTCTTACCTTGTGCCTTGTAATTTTTGCCGCTCTTCCAAACTCTGCTCCTTCCAATTTTAGGAGTGACGTCAGTATTATATAGCTTATGGGTCAATGCATAATTATCAGACAATCTAGTGGCTTCATCCACATTATCTTATCATCACGTTCATCCAAATATGTTTAATAAGTGGATTAATACCATCCTTGAACTGCTCAAGCAAATAAGTTCCTGAAGTTTACCGAAATCACCATTAACTTCTCGGGCATTCATCCACCTATCATACCACAGGCGTTGTTCCCGTGCATACTCCATATGAGTACGACTGTCTCTTTTTATCCAGCTTCTGAACTTCTCTCTATAACCTCTCTGGCACCCATTCATAAGCTTTCAAAAACTTCGATTTAACTCTCTCATAATCCTTAGAATCATCTAAAGATAAGGCAGCAAATACTTCCCTAGCCTTTCCTCGTTAGGAGGTTTGAACCAACGTGCTCCATGACGTTCTCGGCCATTCACGCTGTTCTGCTACTTTCTCAAATTGTAAAAAAATGCATCCACATTCATTTTCAACAAAAATTGGTACACTTTTTACTGCATTGTCTATTCTAAAAGATTTTGGTATTTCTCTGGACTTTTCTTCTACTTCAAGTTCTTCATCTCTAGCTCTACCTCTTTTGCTCAACTTCAGCTTCTACCTTCTTTTGCTCAACTTCAGCTTCTACCTTCCTAACCTTTTCAGCTCTCTCATTTTATAACTTCTTTAGTTCAACAGCTTTCTCACTCTCCTTTTCAGCTCTCTCATTTCTCCAATCTAACTATTTGCAAATGAATCTGCATCTGCTCAACACTCATCCCTTCATAAACAAGTTTGGACTTTTTTGGTTTAACCTTGCGTGACTTGGTTTTTTCACGTACGGCTTTGGCATCCTCTTCACTTGCACTACCCTCTGTATTATTCTCACTTGCGCTTTGCTGGCTATCAGTTTCTTGCCCTTCCCAACTCATTAGTAACAACCCTTCCTTATCAGACAAAATGCCTAAAGTCATTAGGCGCCTCACTTACTTTATTTGAGATTTCTTGCTTCCTTGCAGATTCCTGATACTTCTGCATTATAGTAACCTAGCTAGAAACAGTCCATCTATTTTAGTTATACCTTCTAACTTTTCACCACTAGGACTACGTAATGAAATCTTTCAAATCAAACACTCTTTAATAACCTGCTTCAAAATAACACAGCAAGACAAATATTATAGCACTTAACACTATCACAACTCTCCCCCCTCTCTAAAGTACATGGAAGTACTGAAAAGCAATTAACAGTAGGTATAAACGTCAAGTTATGGTCGAATACGCTCGACATGAATAAAGCAACAATTAATAAGGATACGTTCGGGTTTCGTTCGATAGAATCGATAATAAAACTGAATAGGGAGTAGGAATTACGTTCGGGTTTCGTTCGACAAGAATGAGCAAAAAACTGAGTAGGGATACGTTCGGGTTATTTACGTTCGAGCAGGCCCCCATGTAATATGAAAAAAAAATCTCTCCTCGACGGGTAAGGATTTACGAGGAGAATAAATGATTCAGGGAAACAGCTGACAACCCACTATAACTTAAAATATTTACTTTCAATAACCAATTAGTAAGGAAAGGAAATTTAAAGTCAACAAAACAGAAAACAATTAAACAAATTACGGACGCTTTACACAAAAGCAAAGACTCGCTATACAGCACTTTCATCAAGACTACTAATCACTAATCACTGCATTTTACAGTATAATACCCAAGTCACAAAGCTTTACATCAACACAACATATAATTCACTGTAACTATCAAAAAGTTAGTGGCAACCAACGTAACATCACACAAGAAAACGTCCAAATGGATAAACAATACATTACCATACCATATTCCTCAAAACTTGATACACTATTATAATCACTTGTTTGTTTTCAGCTCCAACGAAAATCATCGTTTTGGCCTTTATATACCCGACTCACGCTAGACATCCATGGACCAAATATCATATTTTTGGTACATTATCCTTGGCGACTCACCGCCTACGCCAAGCGCTACTGCCATCTGTTGTCTAGTGTACACACTTTTTTGTATGCAAATATCAATTTTCAACCTTTTATGCAATTTTACATTCAATAAATCAATATTCCTTTACAATATATATATAATTTTTATATATATATATATATATATATATATTATATATATATATATATATATATATATATATATATATATATATTATAAGGGAATCAAGAATGCATCATCTTGCTTCTACAGTGACTTTGAAAATGATGTCATTTCATATTCATTACGAGAAAATTAATATACTGTTACAGCCATTGGCATGGCCTAATTCAATGTGTGTGTATGTCTGTGTACGTGTGTGTGCTTGTGCGTGGGTGTGTTTAGAGAGAGAGAGAGAGAGAGAGAGAGAGAGAGAGAGAGAGAGAGAGAGAGAGAATATGAAGAAAAATGTTAAGGTTAATTAGTCTTTTCCAAAGTCTCACTAATGAATTCAAAAGAAATATAAACTATAAATCCCCTTAGAAATCGGCTAGGAAAGTCGTGTGCGGATAAGTTATAAAATTATTAATATTTTTTTTTAGAGACATTGTTTTCCTGGATGGTTGTATCTTTCCTTCAGATATATATTCGAAAGTTATTTTAATGGTACCTGTGAATGTAGGATTTTGCCCTCATGTTGGTTTCGATTGCTATAAAAGAGAAGGAGAAGACTGCATCAATGCCTCTTCGTTTAAATATTTAGATTCACCGTAACAGACAGCAAAACTTTATAGACTGGTGCAAGTAATATATACCTTTCGATATGTATGGATGACGAAAGAGCAAGGATGCGTGAGTAACTTTTACCTTCTCTCACCTTTATCCTTTACTTTTCTTGATTGCACTGTATATTGGTTGTCTGTCTCCTGCTTTGTCTGGGTCTGAAGGATTATTTTCCCCTCCTGGGTTGAGGCCGTTGAGTGATGTGCGATTTATACAGGTATTCAAGTTGTACAAGAACATGAGGATATTCCTTACTATACTGCTTATAAATATGGATATATCTCATAGATTCTTAGGTAACAAGGAGCTGAGCATTATGTAAAAAGAGAGGAAATGCAAATATTGACATAGTTTCAAATATTATTAATATCAAAACAGTATTTTTGGTTGTAGTAATCGTCACTGCATTTTAAAAAGATTATTAAGACAATAGGATTATAGGTTTTCATTTTTTTTACAGTAACGCTTTTTGCATTTTTCTCAAAATATTGCTTGAAGGGCATATTGTTTCAAATATGTAAAGTTTCTCTATTCTAAAAACGTCTTCATGTACATAATTAAATGTTAGAAATAGTGAATGCGCAAATATACCATTTTTTTGGACAGGCAGCGATGCCATAAGGCCCCATTCTAACGGGTGTTTCCTCTTTGACCTTAGGGTTGATATCAAATATGCTGGATAATATTCGCTGAGCAAAGAAAAGTTTCTTCATTCTCAACTTTGAAAGAGCATGACAGGTACTCAGAAACACAGGTTCTCTCTCTCTCTCTCTCTCTCTCTCTCTCTCTCTCTCTCTCTCTCTCTCTCTCTCTCTCTCTTTATCAGGAAAACTTTGTAATTAACATGCTGAAATCTAGACAAAGCATTGGAGGAAATACAGGAAGTAAATTGCGCTGCAACGAAAACGTTAGAATTGTGTCTTGTATTTTTGCCCACACTGATGGACATCAATTTTTTTTATTTATTTAAATATATTACGTTCAAGTTCCTATCACGAAACAAATTGTTTGTTACATCGTCACTGCATAACTTTTCATCATATTATTAGTTGTCATCCTCATACAAATAAGAATTAAGAAAGAAATAAGAAAAGCATGAATGAGATAATCCCATAGGAAATCCTTCATTAATTAAGTCAGCTCTGAACCTTCCTCATTTATCTGATTTTGCAGCCGGTTTGACGAAGTGCTGTGAAATTTAGATTATAAATCAGGGAGTTGTTAAACAAGGCTTAGCAAAGAGGTTAAGAGTTTTCCACTCTATTTTAGTTTTCCCGAAAAGAAAACTATTGAGACTGTTTTGTCTGTCCTTCAACACTTTTTCTGTCCATCTCAAACATACTAAATTGTAGCCCTCTATCCTCAGTACTTTTTATGTCATCTAAGGTTAAAGTTAACCATGATCATGCGTCTGACAACGCTATAGGACAGGCCACCTCCGGGCCTAGGCAGAAAGTTTCATGGGTCACGGCTCATACAGAATTATACGTAATAAAGAAAACTCATTGCGCCCCAGATCGGAGTATTTTTTTGTTGTTGTTTTTCGTGTCAAATTTGTTTCTAAAATCGACTGAAAGCTGAAATTTCATTGTTATGATGAGTTTTGCAATATATTTCACTTGTACGCTGGGAAATGAGACGGTAATTTTTCAGAGAAATAATAGGAATTTATATTTGTGTTATTTCAGTGTCTTTCGTGAATTATCGTTTTTAAAGGTCTGTCTGCGTATTTCATCCGTCTTCAAGTTTTACTGGTTTGGAAAAAATATGAAAGTTAACGGCGGTTTGTTTTCATGAATACTAAAAGGTAAATGATATTTAGTTTCGGAAAAAAGGAAACTGTGGCACACTTCGTATTTTCCGCTTGTGTGTGTTTTACGTTCTTTACAGGCTGAGGGATATAGTTAATTTTGATACTAGAATACACTGACTTATTTATTATTATTATTATTATTATTATTATTATTATTATTATTATTATTATTATTATTATTATCTGATAACTTATACTATTGTTTTATCATACGTTCGTGTTTTTTTTTATATCACGTAATTTTAAAAATGAGTTACTCACTGACACAAGCTGTGGAAGGAAAAAGTAAGCTGAGTCTAAACGTAATTCAAATTTGCTGATAGGCTATATTATTGAGTCGAAGGCCCAGTGAACTCTCTCTCTCTCTCTCTCTCTCTCTCTCTCTCTTCTCTCTCTCTCTCTCTCTCTCTCAATAATAATAATCAATTAAATAATAAAATCCAAATAAGAAAAAGAAACAAATAAAGAGAGGAACAAAGTATAAGAGGTGAAGGAAAAAAGCAATCCATCACCGCGATATGGAGTGTCAGCAAATAATTTCCAAGCCTCAGCTCCAAGATACTACAGCTCAAGAGATAAATACTGTATGTACGACGCTAGGGGATGTTGCAGATACAGAGAAAATTGCAGATTCAGACACAAAATGAATAATTATAATGAAGGAAGATCAAATATTATGGAAAAGTTTTTTTTTTAATGTCAGAATTTCTGGAAATGAAGGAAAGAACAACATATCAGAACAGAAAAGAGACGTGGGAAAATCCTTATTATTACCCATATTAAATGAAGGAGATAACATGCAAACCATCATAGTGATCAATGCGCATGGCTTAGTTACGACTAACTCAAAAAGAAAAATAAAGTACTTAGAGGAACTAACCCAAATTGAAAAGAAAATAGATATAATGAATATAAGCAAAACCTGGTATTCCCAAGAGACTGGTAATGACGATCAAATAAAAGGGTTCAAACTTATAGATCAGATAGAAAAAAAAGGAATCAAGGGGGAACCGCGATATATGGGAAAGACAAAAAACAAGGAAAAATATATGAGAAATATAGTAACTCAGAATGTGAACTAATAGCGGTAGAATTTGAATCTGAAAAATTAATGAACATAGTAATATATAGACCCCCTAATACTAAAGAGTTTGACACAATAATAGAAAAATTGGATGATATATGTAGAAATCACAAGGACTGGACTATTCTCCTATCCGGAGACTTTAACTTTCCTTTTGTAGACTGGAAAGAACGAATAGGAGAATAAAAAAGAGAGTAATAGTAGTGCAGAAGATAAGAGGCAATTCGAAAAGCTATTAGACATGCTACTAGAATACAACATTCAACAAATAAATCGCCTGCCTGTTAACAAGAAAGGAAAATACTTTAGACCTAGTATTTGTGAACGAAGTGAATTATGTTAAAGAAATAATAGTTTATAATGCGAGTAATTCAGATCTTAATGTCAAAGAATTAACAGTCCATTCCAAAGCAAGTGAAAACAGAGATAAGCAAGAAATGGAAAAGTGGGAAGGATATGGAAAATACTACTTCTACAGTAAAAATATAAAATGGTCAGAAATAAATGAAGAATTAAACAAAGATTGGGATAACATTTTCGTAAGTGATGATATAAAGGTAAATACGGAGATATTATATAAAATATTAGAGAAAATAGTGGATAAATATATACCGAAGAAGAAAGGTAAACTTCAGTCATGCATACCAAGAGACAGAAGGATCTTGTTCCAGAAAATCAGAAAATGGAAAAAAAGGTCTTGCAAAAGAAAAAAAATGCACGGGAAGTGATTGAACTAAAAGGTAAGATAGAAAATGCAGAACAAAAGATTATACAATCAAAAGAAAATGAAAAACGCGACTTGGAAGAAAAAACCCTAGTAAACATCAAGCAAAACCCCAAACTATTGTACTCATATGCAAAAAAGATGAATAAAAGAAGAATAGAAATGGGCCCTCTAAGAATTGAAGGGAGATTAACGAATGAAAAAAAGGAAATATGCAACATATTGGCAGAACGATATAAGAGAGAATTCACCCCTAGAATTGATAATGAAGATAATGATATAGAAGTAAGGGATGAAAATAGTGAATATTTAGCATACATAGATATTAATGAAGCTGATATTGTGCAGGCTATTAATGAAATTAAAAATGGAGCTGCAGCAGGGCCTGATGGTGTACCTGCTATTTTGTTAAAGAAAGTAGTTCATTCTATCGCAAAGCCACTTGCAATATTATTCAGACAAAGTGTAGATACAGGCAAGATTTATGATGAGCACAAATTAGCATATATTGCCCCTTCTTTCAAAAGTGGATCAAAACTAGAGGCAAGTAATTATAGGCCTCTGAGTCTAACATCACATATTATGAAAGTATATGAAAGGGTAATGAAGAAAAATATTATGAAACATTTAATAAAAAATAAATTCTTTAATATAGGACAACATGGTTTTGTACCTGGAAAAAGTACACAAACCCAACTGTTAGTCCACCGTGAGAACATATACAAAAATATGAAATGTGGAAATGAAACAGAGTGGTTTATCTAGACTTTGCAAAAGCTTTTGACAAGGTAGATCATAATATACTAGCGAAGAAAATTAGAAAACATAATATAGTGGATAAAGTAGGAAGATGGTTAAAAGAATTTTTACACAACAGAAAACAGATAGTTATTGCAAACGATGAGAAATCGGATGAAGCTAAGGTAATTTCCGGTGTGCCACAAGGTATGGTGTTAGCTGCATTACTGTTTGTTATTATGATTGCAGACATAGACAGCAATGTTAAGGATTCGGTAGTGAGTAGTTTCGCCGATGACACAAGAATAAATAGAGAAATTATTTGTGATGAAGATAGGAACGCGCTACAAAGAGACCTTAACAGAGTATATATTTGGGCAGAGGTAAATAGGATGGTATTTAACTCTGATAAATTTGAATCAATAAATTATGGAGACAGAGAAGGAAAGCTATATGCATATAGGGGACCTAATACTGAGACAATCACAAATAAGGAAGCAGTTAAAGACCTTGGTGTGATGTTGAATAGGAACATGTTATGCAATGATCAAATAGCAATTCTATTGGTAAGTAAAGCAAAAATGGGAATGTTGTTACGGCACTTCAAAACCAGGAAAGCTGAACGCATGATTATGCTTTATAAAACATATGTTCGTACCCACACTATCAAAAGGATATTGCACAAATAGAGAGTGTACAAAGATCCTTTACAGCTAGAATAGAAGAAGTTAAGGATCTTGACTACTGGAAAAGACTACAATCCTTAAAATTATATAGTCTAGAAAGGAGAAGAGAACGCTACATGATAATTCAGGCATGGAAACAGATAGAAGAAATTGCTGAAAACATCATGGAGCTAAAAATATCAGAAAGAGCAAGCAGAGGTAGATTAATAGTGCCCAAAACAATACGAGAAAAAATTAGGAAAGCACACAGGACATTAATCCACTATGCACCAGCATCAACAATGCAGCGTCTATTCAATGCGTTGCCAGCTCATCTGAGGAATATATCAGGAGTGAGCGTAGATGTGTTTAAGAATAAGCTGCATCCCAGACCATCCAAGATTGGAAGATGCAAAATATACCGGAAGATGCACTAGCAACTTTCTGGTAGACATTAGAGGTGCCTCACACTGAGGGACCTGGGGCAACCCGAACAAGATGTAAGGTCTGTAAGGTCTCTCTCTCTCTCTTGCGGTAAGGAAAAATGCTGATTCTCCATGAATCCTTTTGAGTGACAGGTAGCCATTGTCTTTTCGTTAACCTTTTCACCTCTCAAGTACCGATTAGTTCCCACGTGACCATCAGTTGTTGTGTAGTAATTGCATGTTCTTATCTATATCCTTAATCAAAGAGCAAAATATGACGAAAGACTGCATGTACATTAATTATTACTTTGTACTGAAACTGAAGAATCCGCTAAGATTATAATCGCCTTGGATCTTTATATCATTTCAATTCCAAGGATAATTTCCTCAATTTTTTGTGTTTACGGAATTTGTGGATTCATAAAATATACTATTCTCAAGAACGTATACTTGAATAGTTCTGTAGCCTATCCTAGCTTACTGAGTTTAACGCATTTAGTAATTATTCGGGGAGCATTTAACTCATATAAAACTCATCATTGTTTCCCCCAGAGAGAAAAATACTATTATTCATTTCAAAGAACAACGGTAAATAAGATAACCGAGGGAGACTTTTGACATTTCTTTACAGACAATATATAGAAAATAATGTACGTGACACTGCTGTTTAAAACTTAAAGCTCCATTTTCAGTAAAAAAATAAATAAATAAATAAATAAATAAAAAAATAAAAACGAACATGGAATGTTGAAATTTTCGGGCAAGATGATAATATTATCATTAATGAACTTATAATCATAAATGCATTGTTGCAGTCTCTTTTAAAAGAAATACTTGAACAATAACGAATATGTCTAGTTCTTCTTTGAAACAGCTTTCTTGTGTGTTTACTTTCCACCCCTCAGAGAGAGGGAGCATGTTCACAAAACACGGATGTTTGGATAGCGTGACCCAGGTGAAAGCAGGTAGTGCGTTGCAACGAGGTCACACAGATTTAAACTTTATATTTTGAAACGTCTTGGCTACAAATAAAGATAAGAAATTCTTGAACTTAATTCTTTTTAGAGTGTGTAGTGTATATATATATATATTTATATATATATATATATATAAATATATATATATAGTATATATATATATATATATATATATATATAATATATATATATATATAAGAAGCATTCAGCATCGTGGTCATGTTTACACAAAATAAAAGTGTCATCAACACATCTAGCTCCTTATTCTATGCTACATATGTTGATGACACTTTTATTTTATTTATATATATCATTATATATATTATATATATATATATATGATATATATATAGATATATATATATATATATATATATATATATATATATATATATATATCAGTAAGGACACCAAGGCCAAAACCCGGAACAGCATTTTGTACAACTTTATTGGGACATGTTTCGAGTAGTACTATCACTCGTTATCAACCTACAAAATTAAAATGAAAGACATTATAGTTCTTGCAATTAAATTTACAATAATAAAATGGTATGTATAAAAATTATAAGAGTACGTTAAAAGATAGCTAATACTTAAAAAAAAATTATAACTAAAAACTGCTAAATGAAACAATTGAGTAGATGAAATAAAATGAAGCAGAATGCAAATTTAAGTCACAAAAACGGATGGTACAAAAGAACAGTAAATATACTAAGATTCGATAATACAAACCAGCAGGATGCAGACTAAAAACACAAAAGTGAGGTAACAGCTGCATTTCTAGCCAAGGAAGGCTTTATCTTAACTGAATATAGAACTTCTAAAATGTCGAGGTCTGTAGCAAACTGGGCAGAGGTTAAAACAGAAAAATCATCGATATGTAAAGGGTGACCAGACTCCTCGCTGTGTTCCCTAATTGCACTATAACTAGGTCTTGTAAGATAATTGCCTGTACGAAATGACCTACCAAGGTGCTCAAACCATCTCATCCAAGCTGATCTGGTAGTTTTTCCGACGTAAGTGGCATCACAACCACTGCACTGCCATTTATAGATCAGATTGGAGCGAAGGCTTGTTGGTATAGGGTCTTTAATTTTAAAGAAATTTCCTAATTTATTTTGTAAAGTAAAATATATTTTGATATCTAGCTGAGGGTAACCAATGGACAAAATAGAAATCAATTGCTTTTTTAGATCGTAACTATGAGTTCCAGTAAAAGTTAAAGGTAAATAAATAACAGGTTTCTTTACGTTAGCAGTAGTTTCAGGTTGTTTGTTTACATATAATTTTGAAAGTTGTTTACCAATATATGTATTTACGTAATTCAACGGGTAGCCATTGTTTTTTAAGAGTGACCTTAGAAATTCCAATTCTTCGTGTAAATTCAAATAGCTAGAACAAATTTTATATGCTCTGGTAACTAGCGTAAATGTTAAATTCATCTTATATTTCAAAGGTGTAGCTGATTGAAATTTAGACATAAGACCTGTGAAAGTAGGCTTTCTAAAGACTGAAGTGTGAAATTTATTATTAAGATTTTTAACTTGAATATCTAGAAAAGCAAGTGTATTATTATCTTCGACTTCAGATGTAAATTCTATATTTATATGCTTACTATTAAGGTACTCTAAAAACGAGGAATCTGGTCACGACTGTTAAAAATTAAGAAAGTATCATCCACATACCTCCTGTACAATAAGGGCTTAAAATCTAAAGGGCAATAGTCTAATTATTTCTTCTCCATAAAACACATAAAAGCATTAGCCAGAGATGGTCCTATACTGGATCCCATACTTACACCATCAATTTGCTTATAAAACAAACTGTTAAACAAAAAATAACATTCTTTGGTAGCTAGGATTGTATCATTATTATTTTTAAACAGCTCATTTAGACAGATGTCAATCGTTTCATCCAGTGGAATTTGAGTGAAAAGAGACTTCACATCAAATGATGCCATAACACAATTATCAAAATTACAGTTCCTTAGGCAGTTGATAAAATGAAAGGAGTCATTTAAGGTATACTCATTTGTAGTTAACGGCGCAAGGATGGGAACAAGAAACTTTGCGGTATTATAGTTGGCAGTTCCAATAGCTGATAGAATAGTTTCTTGTTCCCATCCTTGTGCCGTTAACTATAAGTGAGTATACCTTAAATGACTCCTTTCATTTTATCAACTGCCTAATGAACTGTAATTTTGATAATTGTGTTATGGCATCATTTGATGTGAAGTCTCTTTTCACTCAAATTCCACTGGATGAGACGATTGACATCTGTCTAAATGAGCTGTTTAAAAATAATAATGAAACTGTCAACGGGTTCAAAAGGTCTCAGTTAAAGGAACTTTTAATCTTAGCTACCAAAGAATGTTATTTTTTGTTTAACAGTTTGTTTTATAAGCAAATTGATGGTGTAAGTATGGGATCCAGTATAGGACCATCTCTGGCTAATGCTTTTATGTGTTTTATGGAGAAGAAATAATTAGACTATTGCCCTTTAGATTTTAAGCCCTTATTGTACAGGAGGTATGTGGATGATACTTTCTTAATTTTTAACAGTCGTGACCAGATTCCTCGTTTTTAGAGTACCTTAATAGTAAGCATATAAATATAGAATTTACATCTGAAGTCGAAGATAATAATACACTTGCTTTTCTAGATATTCAAGTTAAAAATCTTAATAATAAATTTCACCACTTCAGTCTTTAGAAAGCCCTACTTCACCAGGTCCTTATGTCCTTAAATTTCAATCAGCTACACCTTTGAAATATAAGATGAATTTTAACATTACGCTAGTTACCAGAGCATATAAAATTTGTTTCTAGCTATTTGAATTTACACGAAGAATTGGAATTTCTAAGGTCACTCTTAAAAAACAATGGCTACCCGTTGAATTACGTAAATACATATATTGGTAAACAACTTTCAAAATTATATGTAAACAAACAACCTGAAACTACTGCTAACGTAAAGAAACCTGTTATTTATTTACCTTTAACTTTTACTGGAACTCATAGTTACGATCTAAAAAAGCAATTGATTTCTATTTTGTCCATTGGTTACCCTCAGCTAGATATCAAAATATATTTTACTTTACAAAATAAATTAGGAAATTTCTTTAAAATTAAAGACCCTATACCAACAAGCCTTCGCTCCAATCTGATCTATAAATGGCAGTGCAGTGGTTGTGATGCCACTTACGTCGGAAAAACTACCAGATCAGCTTGGATGAGATGGTTTGAGCACCTTGGTAGGTCATTTCGTACAGGCAATTATCTTACAAGACCTAGTTATAGTGCAATTAGGGAACACAGGGAGGAGTCTGGTCACCCTTTACATATCGATGATTTTTCTGTTTAACCTCTGCCCCGTTTGCTACAGACCTCGACATTTTAGAAGTTTTATATTCTGTTAAGATAAAGCCTTCCTTGGCTAGAAATGTAGCTGTTACCTCACTTTTGAGTATTTTTAGTCTGCAATCCATGATCGGTTGTATATTCGACTTAGTATTATGTTTACTGTTCTTTTGTACCATCCGTTTTTGTGACTTAAATTTGCATTCTGCTTCATTTTATTTCATCTACTCAATTGTTTCATTTAGCAGTTTTTAGTTATAATTTTTTTTTAAGTATTAGCTATCTTTTAACGTACTCTTATAATTTTTTTTTTTATACATACCATTTATTATTGTAAATTTAATTGCGAAGAAACATATCAATGTATTTCATGCTTTAATTTTTGTTAGGTTGAACGAACGTGATAGTACTACTCGAAACATGTCCCAATAAAGTTGTACAAAATGCTGTTCCGGGTTTTGGCCTGGCCATTGGTCGTCCTTACTGATATGTAGATGGCGCTTCCCTGCTGTGTTTCAATTGCTATATATATATATATATATATATATATAGATATATATTATATATATATATTAATATATATATATATATATATTTGTTTGTGTGTAAACAAGAAGAAAATTATATATATAGTGTGTGTGTGTAAACAGGAAGAAAATTACTCTTTTTACGCAATCTGAATTAACTGTTTTATTGATTTATTCTGACATTTAATTCCTTACTCGTCTTCCCAAATAAAATGAATTACAGTTCAACAATGGTATTTTAGAAAAAAAAATTTTGCACAGCTATTAAACAATTTCTTTGTTCCATTGCTGTTTATATGGAAATATTATCAACAATGAATCGATTACCTTCAAGACAGTGAAATACTGCGAGGACATAACGTTAAATACTTCTGACTTCTTGACCCTTTTATTAAAAGATGTTCTCGCAGGCTTAATGTAACGAGTATACAAAGTATTTCTCGATTCTGGTGTAATTCGTTGTCCATAAATTCAGGGCAGACTACACCTAATGCTTGCAAGATTAATGAACTATCGCAGCTAAGTAAAGGAAAATAAGAGCAATTATAAAGTTATGAAGGTTATAAAATATTTACATCTTCATCATCCATTTCACAGAAAAACTGCCAATCAACTCTCTCTCTCTCTCTCTCTCTCTCTCTCTCTCTCAGGCCCAATATTTACCGACAACTGACAATCTCCTTCCCCATAAGGGATTTTCCAAGTGACTTCATCGATATTCAATACCTTATTGGTTTCTGGGTTTGGTTAAACATGAATTTGTAAGGATCCCGATAAACTATTTGAGAATAATAATAGTGTTCCTT
>NC_087204.1:83720720-83730963 GCF_015104395.2 Macrobrachium nipponense | reverse complement strand
AAGGAACACTATTATTATTCTCAAATAGTTTATCGGGATCCCTTACAAATCCATGTTTAACCAAACCCAGAAACCAATAAGGTATTGAATATCGATGAAGTCACTTGGAAAATCCCTTATGGGGAAGGAGATTGTCAGTTGTCGGTAAATATTGGGCCTGAGAGAGAGAGAGAGAGAGAGATGGGAGAGAGAGAGAAGAGAGAGAGGACGAGAGAGTTGATTACAGTTTTCTGTGAAATGGATGATGATGTAATATTATATAACCTTGATAACTTTATAATTGCTCTTATTTTCCTTTACTTAGCTGCGATAGTTCATTAATCTTGCAAGCATTAGGTGCAGTCTGCCCTGAATTTATGGACAACGAATTACACCAGAATCGAGAAATACTTTTGAATACTCGTTACATTAAGCCTGCGAAAAACATCTTTAATAAAGGGTCAAGAAGTCAGAAGTATTTAACGTTATGTCCTCGCAGTATTTCACTGTCTTGAAGGTAATCGATTCATTGTTGATAATATTTCCATATAAACAGCAATGGAACAAAGAAATTGTTTAATAGTTGTGCAACATTTTTTTTCTAAAATACCATTGTTGAACTGTAATTCATTTTATTGGATTTGGGAAGACGAGTAAGGAATTAAATGTCAGAATAAATCAATAAAACTGTTAATTCAGATTGGGTAAAAAGAGTAATTTTCTTCTTGTTTACACACACACACAGTAATATATATATATATATATGTATATATATATATATATAGATATATATATATATATATATGTATATATATATATATATATATATATATATATATATATATATATATATATGTATGTATATATATATATATATATATATATATATATATATGTATATATATATATATATATATATATATATATATATATATATATATATATATATATATATATATATATATATATATATATATATATATATATATATATATATATATATATATAATTTTCTTCTTGTTTACACACACACACAAATATATATATATATATATATTATATATGTTTATATATATATATATATATATATATATATATATACATATATATATATATATATATAGCAATTGAAACAACAGCAGGGAAGCGCCATCTACATATCAGTAAGGACACCAAGGCCAAAATCCGGAACAGCATTTTGTACAACTTTATTGGGACATGTTTCGAGTTAGTACTATCACTCACGTTATCAACCTACAAAATTAAAATGAATGACATTATAGTTCTTGCAATCAAATTTACAATAATAAAATAAATATGTTAAAATATTATAAGAGTACGTTAAAAGATAGCGAATACTTAAAAAAAACCATAACTAAAAATTGCTAAATGAAACAATTGAGTAGATGAAATAAAATGAAGCAGAATGCAAACTATAATACCGCAAAGTTTCTTGTTCCCATCCTTGCGCCGTTAACTACAAATGAGTATACCTTAAATGACTAAAAAACCTGGTTTCATTTTTATCAACTGCCTAAGGAACTGTAATTTTGATAATTGTGTTATGCATCATTTGATGTGAAGTCTCTTTTCACTCAAATTCCACTGGATGAGACGATTGACATCTGTCTAAATGAGCTGTTTAAAAATAATAATGATACTGTCAACGGGTTCAACAGGGTCTCAGTTAAATGAACTTTTAATCTTAGCTACCAAAGAATGTTATTTTTGTTTAACAGTTTGTTATATAAGCAAATTGATGGTTGTAAGTATGGGATCCAGTATAGGACCATCTCTGGCTAATACTTTTGTGTTTTATGGAGAAGAATGGTTAGACGATTGCCCTTTAGATTTTAAGCCCTTATTGTACAGAAGGTATGTGGATGATACTTTCTTAATTTTAAGAGTCGTGACCAGATTCCTCGTTTTTTAGAGTACCTTAATAGTAAGCATATAAGTATAGAATTTACATCTGAAGTCGAAGATAATAATACACTTGCTTTGTTTTTCCAGATATGTTCAAGTTAAACAAAAATCTTAATAATAAATTTCACACTACAGTCTTTAGAAAGCCTACTTTCACAGGTCTTATGTCTAAATTTCAATCAGCTACACCTTTGAAATATAAGATGAATTTTATTATTTACGCTAGTTACCAGAGCATATAAAATTTGTTCTAGCTATTTGAATTTACACGAAGAATTGGAATTTCTAAGGTCACTCTTAAAAAACAATGGCTATCCGTTGAATTACGTAAATACATATTATTGGTAAACAACTTTCAAAAATTATATGTAAACAAACAACCTGAAAACTACTGCCAACGTAAAGAAACTTGTTATTTATTTACCTTTAACTTTTACTGGAACTCATAGTTACGATCTAAAAAAGCAATTGATTTCTAATTTGTCCATTGGTTACCCTCAGCTAGATATCAAAATATATTTTACTTTACAAAATAAATTAGGAAATTTCTTTAAAATTAAAGACCCTATACCCAACAAGCCTTCGCTCCAATCTAATCTGTAAATGGCAGTGCAGTGGTTGTGATGCCACTTACGTCGGAAAAACTACCAGATCAGCTGGATGAGATGGTTTGAGCACCTTGGTAGGTCAGTTTTTTACAGGCAATTATCTTACAAGACCTAGTTATAGTGCAATTAGGGAACACAGCGAGGAGTCTGGTCACCCTTTACATATCGAGGTCTGCCCAGTTTGCTACAGACCTCGACATTTTAGAAGTTTTATATTCTGTTAAGAATAAAGCCTTCCTTGCTAGAAATATAGCTGTTACCACACTTTTGTGGTTTTAGTCTGCATCCTGCTGGTTTGTATATCGACTTAGTATATTTATGTTCTTTTGTACCATCCGTTTTTTGTTGACTTAAATTTGCATTCTGCTTCATTTGTATTTCATCTACTCAATTGTTTTTCATTTAGCAATTTTTAGTTATAATTTTTTTTAAGTTATTAGCTATCTTTTAACGTACTCTTATAATTTTTATACATATAATTTTATTATTGTAAATTTGATTGCAAGAACTATAATGTCATTCATTTTAATTTTGTAGGTTGATAACGAGTGATAGTACTACTCGAACATGTCCCAATAAAGTTGTACAACATGCTGTTCCGGGTTTTGGCCTTGGTGTCCTTACTGATATATTATATATATATATATATATATATATATATATATATATATATATATATATATATATATATATATATATATAAAATAAAAGTGTCATCAACATATCTAGCATAGAATAAGGAGCTAGAATGTGTTGATGACACTTTTATTTTGTGTAAAACATGACCACGATGCTGAATGCTCTTATATATATATATATATATATATATATATATATATATACTTACTCTCTAAAAAGAATTAAGTTTAAGAATTTCTTATCTTTATTTGTAGCCAAGACGTTTCAAAATATAAAGTTTAAATCTGTGTGACCTCGTTGCAACGCACTACCTGCTTTCACCTGGGTCACGCTATCCAAACATCCATGTTTTGTAAACATGCTCCCTCTCTCTGAGGGGTGGAAAGTAAACACACAAGAAAACTGTTTCAAAGAACTAGACATATTCGTTATTGTTCAAGTATTCCTTTTAAAAGAGACTGCAACAATGCATTTACGATTATAAGTTCATTAATGATAATATTATTATTATCTTGCCCGAAAATTTCAACATTTCATGTTAGTTTATATTTTTTTTATTTTTTTTTTTTTACTGAAAATGGAGCTTTAAAGTTTTAAACAGCAGTGTCACGTACATTATTTCCTATATATTGTCTGTAAAGCAATGTCAAAAGTCTCCCTAGGTTATCTTATTTACCGTTGTTCTTTGAAATGAATAATAGTAGTTTTTTCTCTCTAGGAGAAACAATGATGAGTTTTATATGAGTTAAATGCTCCCCGAATAATTACTAAATGCGTTAAACTCAGTAAGCTAGGATAGGCTACAGAACTATTCAAGTTACGTTCATGAGAATAGTATATTTTAGGAATCCACAAATTCCGTAAACACAAAAAATAGAGGAAATTATCCTTGGAATTGAAACGATATAAAGATCCAAGGCGGATTATAATCTTAGCGGATTCTTCAGTTTCAGTACAAAGTATTAATTAATGTACATGCAGTCTTTCGTCACATTTTTGGCTCTTTGATTAAAGTATAGGTAAGAACATGCAATTAGCTACACACAACTGATGGTCACGTGGGAACTAATCGGTACTGGAGAGGTAAAAAGGTTAACAAAAAAGGACAATGGCTACCTGTCACTCAAAAGGATTCATGGACAATCAGCATTTTTCCTTAACGCAAGAGAGGGGAGAAACCTTGCAGGACCTTACAGACCTTCATACTTGTTCGGGTTGCCCCAGGTCCCTCAGTGTGAGGCACCTCTAATGTCTACCAGAGAGTTGCTAGTGCACTCTTCCGGTATATTTTGCATCTTCCAATCTTAGATGGTCTGAGATGCAGCTTCGAATATTTTGTCGAGCTTATTCTTAAACACATCTAGGCTCACTCCTGATATTTTCCTCAGATGAGCCTGGCAACGCATTGAATGAAGACGCTGCATTGTCGATGCTGGTGCGTAGTGGATTAATGTCCTGTGTGCTTTCCTTATTTTTTTTCTCGTATTGTTTTGGGCACTATTAATCTACCTCTGCTTGCTACCTTTCTGATATTTTTAGCTCCATGATGTTTTCGGCAATTCCTTCTATCGTTTCCATGCCTGAATTATCATGTGGCGTTCTCCTCTCCTTTCTAGACTATGTAATTTTAAGGATTGTAGTCTTTCCCAGTAGTCAAGAATCCTTAACTTCTTCTATTCTAGCTGTAAAGGATCTTTGTACACTCTCTATTTGTGCAATATCCTTCTGATAGTGTGGGTACGAACATATGTTTATAAAGCATAATCATGTGTTCAGCTTTCTTGTTTTGAAGTGCCATAACAACATTCCCATTTTTGCTTTACATTTTGCCAATAGAATTGCTATTTGATATTGCATACATGTTCCTATTCAGCATCACACCAAGGTCTTTAACTGCTTCCTTATTTGTGATTGTCTCATTATTAGGTCCCCTATATGCAGATAGCTTTCCTTCTCTGACTCCATAATTTATTGATTCAAATTATCAGAGTTAAATACCATCCTATTTACCTCTGCCCAATCATATACTCTGTTAAGGCCTCTTTGTAGCGTGTTCCTATCTTCATCACAAGTAATTTCTCTATTTATTCTTGTGTCATTGACGAAACTACTCACTACCGAGTCCTTAACATTACTGTCTATGTCTGCAATCATAATAACAAACAGTAATGCAGCTAACACCGTACCTTGTGGCACACCGGATATTACCTTAGCTTCATCCGATTTCTCATCGTTTGCAATAACTATCTGTTTTCTGTTGTGTAAAAATTCTTTTAACCATCTTCCTACTTTATCCACTATATTATGTTTTCTAATTTTCTTCGCTAGTATATTATGATCTACCTTGTCAAAAGCTTTTGCAAAGTCTAGATAAACACTCTGTTTTCATTTCCACATTTCATATTTTTGAATATGTTCTCACAGTGGACTAACAGTTGGGTTTGTGTACTTTTTCCGGGTACAAACCAAACCATGTTGTCCTATATTAAAGAATTTATTTTTGCATTAAATGTTTCATAATATTTTTCTTCATTACCCTTTCATACACTTTCATAATATGATGTTAGACTCACAGGCCTATAATTACTTGCCTCTAGTCTTGATCCACTTTTGAAAGAAAAGGGGTAATATATGCTAATTTGTGCTCATCATAAATCTTGCCTGTATCTACACTTTGTCTTAATAATATTGCAAGTGGCTTTGCGATAGAAAATAAACTACTTTCTTTAACAAAATAGCTGGTACACCATCAGGCCACAATATCAGCTTCATTAATATCTATGTATGCTAAATATTCACTATTTTCATCCCTTACTTCTATATCATTATCTTCATTATCAATTCTAGGGGTGAATTATCTCTTATATAAAAATCGTTCTGCCAATTATAAATGTTGCATATTTCTTTTTTTTCATTCGTTAATCTCCCTTCAATTCTTAGAGGGCCCATTTCTATTCTTCTTTTATTCATCTTTTTTGCATACGAGTACAATAGTTTGGGGTTTTGCTTGATGTTTACTAGGGTTTTTTCTTCCAAGTCGCGTTTTTCATTTTCTTTTGATTGTATAATCTTTTGTTCTGCATTTTCTATCTTACCTTTTAGTTCAATCACTTCCCGTGCATTTTTTTTCTTTTGCAAGACCTTTTTTTCCATTTTCTGATTTTCTGGAACAAGATTCTTCTGTCTCTTGGTATGCATGACTGAAGTTACTTTTCTTCTTCGGTATATATTTATCCACTATTTTCTCTAATATTTTATATAATATCTCCGTATTTACCTTTATATCATCACTTACGAAAAATGTTATCCCAATCTTTGTTTAATTCTTCATTTATCTGACCATTTTATATTTTACTGTAGAAGTTGTATTTTCCATATCCTTCCCACTTTTTCATTTCTTGTTTATCTCTGTTTTCACTGGCTTTGGAATGGACTGTTAATTCTATGACATTAAGGTCTGAATTACTCGCATCATACTATTATTTCTTTAACATAATTCACTTCGTTCACAAATACTAGGTCTAAAGTATTTTCCTTTCTTGTTGGCAGGTGATTTATTTGTTGAAAAATGTGTATTCTAGTAGCATGTCTAATAGCTTTTCGAATTGCCTCTTATCTTCTGCACTACTATTACTCTCTTTTTTTATATGTATAACTACAACCACAATCTCCTATTCATTCTTCAGTCCTACAAAAGGAAAGTTAAAGTCTCCGGATAGGAGAATAGTCCAGTCCTTGTGATTTCTACATATATCCATCCAATTTTTCTATTATTGTGTCAAACTCTTTAGTATTAGGGGGTCTATATATTACTATGTTCATTAATTTTTCAGATTCAAATTCTACCGCTATTAGTTCACATTCTGAGTTACTATATTTCTCATATATTTTTCCTTGTTTTTTTGTCTTTCCCATATATCGCGGTTCCCCCTTGATTCCTTTTTTTCTATCTGATCTATAAGTTTGGAACCCTTTTTTTTATTTGATCGTCATTACCAGTCTCTTGGGAATACCAGGTTTCGCTTATATTCATTATATCTATTTTCTTTTCAATTTGGGTTAGTTCCTCTAAGTACTCTATTTTTCTTTTGAGTTACTCATAACTAAACCATGCGCATTGATCACCTATGAGGGTTTGCATGTTTTCTCCTTCATTTAATATGGGTAATAATAAGGATTTTCCCACGTCTCTTTCCTGTTCTGATATGTTGTTTCTTTCCTTCATTTCAAGAAATTCTGACATTAAAAAAAAACTTTTCCAATAATATTTGATCTTCCTTCATTATAATTATTCATTTTGTGTCTGAATCTGCAATTTTCTCTGTATCTGCAACATACCCTAGCGTCGTACATACAGTATTTATCTCTTGAGTTGAATATCTTGGAGCTGAGTCTTGGAAATTATTTGCTGACACTCCATATCGCGGTGATGGATTGCTTTTTTCCTTCACCTCTTATACTTTGTTCCTCTCTTTATTTGTTTCTTTTTCTTATTTTGGATTTTATTATTTAATTGATTATTTAATTGATTTTGAGAGAGAGAGAGAGAGAGAGAGAGAGAGAGAGGAGAGAGAGAGAGAGAGAGAGAGAGAGTAGAAGAGAGAGAGAGAGATTCACTGGGCCTTCGACTCAATAATATAGCCTATCAGCAAATTTGAATTACGTTTAGACTCGGCTTACTTTTTTCCTTCACCACAGCTTGTGTCAGTGAGTAACTCATTTTTAAAATTACGTGATATAAAAAAAAAACACGAACGTATGATGAAACAATAGTATAAGTTATCATATAATATAATAATAATAATAATAATAATAATAATAATAATAATAATATAATATAATACATAGTATGTATTCTAGTATCAAAATTAACTATATCCCTCAGCCTGTAAAGAACGTAAAACACACACAAGCGGAAAATACGAAGTGTGCCACAGTTTCCTTTTTTCCGAAACTAAATATCATTTTACCTTTTTAGTATTCATGACAAACCGCCTACTTTCATATTTTTTCCAAACCAGTAAAACTTGAAGCGGATGAAATACGCAGACAGACTTTAAAAACGATAATTCACGAAAGACACTGAAATAACACAAATATAAATTCCTATTATTTCTCTGAAAATTACCGTCTCATTTCCCAGCGTACAAGTGAAATATATTGCAAAGCTCATCATAACAATTAAATTTCAGCTTCAGTCCAGGTCGATTTTAGAAAACAAATTTGACACGAAAAAAAAAAAAAAAAAAAAAAATACTCCGATCTGGGGCGCAATGAGTTTTCTTTATTGCGTATAATTCTGTATGAGCCGTGACCCATGAAACTTTCTGCCTAGGCCCGGAGGTGGCCTGTCCTATAGCGTTGTCAGACGCATGATCATGGTTAACTTTAACCTTAGATGACATAAAAAGTACTGAGGATAGAGGGCTACAATTTGGTATGTTTGAGATGGACAGAAAAAGTGCTGAAGGACAGACAAAACCGTCTCAATAGTTTTCTTTTCGGGAAAACTAAAATAGAGTGGAAAACTCTTAACCTCTTTGCTAAGCCTTGTTTAACAACTCCCTGATTTATAATCTAAATTTCACAGCACTTCGTCAAACCGGCTGCAAAATCAGATAAATGAGGAAGGTTCAGAGCTGACTTAATTAATGAAGGATTTCCTATGGGATTATCTCATTCATGCTTTTCTTATTTCTTTCTTAATTCTGTATTTGTATGAGGATGACAACTAATAATATGATGAAACTTATGCAGTGACGATGTAACAACAATTTGTTTCGTGATAGGAACTTGAACGTAATATATTTAAATAAATACAAAAAATTGATGTCCATCAGTGTGGGCAAAAATACAAGACACAATTCTAACGTTTTCGTTGCAGCGCAATTTACTTCCTGTATTTCCTCCAATGCTTTGTCTAGATTTCAGCATGTTAATTACAAAGTTTTCCTGATAAAAAGAGAGAGAGAGAGAGAGAGAGAGAGAGAGAGAGAGAGAGGAGAGAGAGAGAAACCTGTGTTTCTGAGTACCTGTCATGCTCTTTCAAAGTTGAGAATGAAGAAACTTTTCTTTGCTCAGCGAATATTATCCAGCATATTTGATATCAACCCTAAGGTCAAAGAGGAAACACCCGTTAGAATGGGGCCTTATGGCATCGCTGCCTGTCCAAAAAAATGGTATATTTGCGCATTCACTATTTCTAACATTTAATTATGTACATGAAGACGTTTTTAGAATAGAGAAACTTTACATATTTGAAACAATATGCCCTTCAAGCAATATTTTGAGAAAAATGCAAAAAGCGTTACTGTAAAAAAAATTAAAACCTATAATCAATATTGTCTTAAATAATCTTTTTAAAATGCAGCGACGATTACTACAACCAAAAACAGTTTTGATATTAATAATTTTTGAAACTATATCAATATTTGCATTTCCTCTCTTTTTACATAATGCTCAGCTCCTTGTTACCTAAGAATCTATGAGATATATCCATATTTATAAGCAGTATAGTAAGGAATATCCTCATGTTCTTGTACAACTTGAATACCTGTATAAATCGCACATCACTCAACGGCCTCAACCCAGGAGGGGAAAATAATCCTTCAGACCCAGACAAAGCAGGAGACAGACAACCAATATACAGTGCAATCAAGAAAAGTAAAGGATAAAGGTGAGAGAAGGTAGAAGTTACTCACGCATCCTTTGTTCTGTTCGTCATCCATACATATCGAAAGGTATATATTACTTGCACCAGTCTGTAAAGTTTTGCTGTCTGTTACTGCGAATCTTAATATTTAAACGAAGAGGCATTGATGCAGTCTTCTCCTTCTCTTTTATAGCAATCGAAACCAACAAGAGGGCAAAACCCTACTTTTTCACAGGTACCCATTAAATAACTTTCGAATATATATCTGAAGGAAAGATACAACCATCCAGGAAAACAATGTCTCTAAATAAAAATAATAATTATAATTTTATAACATATCCGCACATGACTTTTCCTAGCCGATTTCTAAGGGGATTTATAGTTTATATTTCTTTTTGAATTCATTGGTGAGACTTTGGAAAAGACTAATTAACCTTAA
>NC_087204.1:83713220-83718220 GCF_015104395.2 Macrobrachium nipponense | reverse complement strand
TGTGCTCTCGAAGTTGTGGAAAGATTTTCGCGGCGGTTTAAATTACAGCATAAGTTTTGCGGGGCAATATATTATGGCAGCTTATGTACTGGAGCTCGTCGAGTCTTTTAAGTGAAATTCAAAGTCCCATATATATATATATATATATATATATATATATATATATATATATATATATATATATATATATATATATATATATATATATATATATATACATACATATATATATATATATATATATATATATATATATATATATATATATATATATATATATATATATATATATATACATATATATATACATATCTACATATATATATATATATATATATATATATATATATATATATATATATATATATATATATATATAAATATATATATACATATCTACATATATATAAATATATATATATATATATATATATATATATATATATATATATATATATATATATATATATATATATATATATATATATATAGTATATATTATATTATAAAATAATGCCTCTGTATACATACAGTTAAGTGTTCGTGAACTTTTAAACACAGGAGTTGCATTTTGCTCGTATATCTTCAGAAAGATCTACATAACAGGAAAATGCATCACAGAGGAAGGTTTCAACTGAATGGAATTCAGAAGGAAAGACTATGAGAGCGCTACAAAATTCCTCGAAAGTACGGAAAGGATGAGGCCAAAAAAAAAAAAAAAGTCATTTATATTCACTTGTTTATGCGCGTGTTTTTGCCGTCATGCATAACTGGCATCCCATTTTCCATATTATTTTTTGCCTGACGATGACTCATGAATTTGCCATTGGTCGAGAGGGATGGGATGTTTCACGGCAAACTCTTTGTACCTTCGTATCATCCGCGTCTGAAATATCACCCAAGGCTTTTTGTGCGTTTGCTTTGCTGTCATTCTTCCAGGACGCTTCAACCTCACAGAAATCAGATTTGTATAATTCAAGGCCGGTTTTATTGTGAAAATCATTAGTGACAAAGGCAAATTGAAACAAAAGGGAGGTTGTGATAATAAGCTACCGAGATATATGTAAAAAAAAAAAAAAAAAAAAACAAAAAAAAAAAAAAAAAAAAAACAGAGAGAATGGGACTGATTAATTTGTATCATTTAATCTTACTGTTAAAATTTCATCAGTGACAGACGAAAAGTGAGAAAAAAGGCAAAGTTTTAATAAGACGTTACTGATATGCAAATAGACTTGAAACTTGGAATTGATTAAATTCTTTCTTTTTTAATTTTGATGTGTACGCAGGAAATTTTTTATTTTCATATTGCTCCTATGCTTGTGTAATGTAAATATTCCTAAATGTACAAAAGGGTATTCATCATAGGGGCGAATTATGTTATAGGTCAACCGATTTAAGCAGAAATAAGATAAAACGTGAAATTTTAAATTTTCCGTAACACCTAATTTATATTGGAATATACTATTTCATAGTACGTTATGTAACAGGGTGATTGGGTGGCTGGGTAGGGATGGTGTCGCCGTGAACAGAATATTAAATTCTAATATGTAAAAAAAAAAAACACACACACACACGCACACACTTTTGCCTAGTATGGTGTGTTGTTGTTTTGAATAAATTCACTTAACCGTATTTGGCTAGTGAAATAACTGAGTATTTTGCTTGCTGTGTATTTTCCTCTTAATATAATGCGTTTTATACACACTTATAGTATAATTTTTTTATGACTGCTAAAAATCATGACTTAATGGGAAAATAAAAGGGAGTTGATATAAAGAATTATAATAATGTAAAGGAAACTGGATTCATTGACGCCAAGTAAGGAAATAGAAAACTATAGAAGTTCCATTGGAATGTGCACGGTCCTTTGAAATATTGTTTATATTACATTATATTAATGAATTAAATAAGAGTATTTTGACCTATGGAAGCTGGCAATAACGCAATAGATGTGAAGGTAATGGGGGTGCAATAGGAAACCGCTGTAGACTACTTTCAAAGGCATTCACGTTGGCAGAACAGGTGACGTGAATTTTAGAGCTGATTTTATTCGACATACTTCGAGTATGGAGGGGAGTTGTTTTTTTGTGATACCAGCACAAGGTTATTTAATCGTTAGAGTTTTCTTAGAAATGTTTTCTATCTTTGTGAAGGGGCAGTGTGACTACCGAAGCATAAATGAAAAATAAAAAATTCATTCTTACCCAAGTGATTCCATAATTCTTCTGCTTCTTCTTTCCCAGCTTTAACCCACTTTTAATGGGGTCGCCGTTGTGAATGAGTCGTCTCCATCGATTTCTGTCCTGTGCATCGTTCTCGTCAATACCTTTCCATAACATATCTTCCTCTACACAATCACGTCATCTCTCTTGGTCCTCCCTTCTTCCTTCTACCGGCACTTCCATTTCCTTCGTATGTTCTTCCAACATGATGTTCCTCTCTTCGTAAAGTGACTCTATAATTACTTGGCGCTATAATGAATGGAGCGGTTTTGCATGATTCAGTTAAAGAGTGACAAAAAAAAGTAAAGAGCTTATTTGAGATGGTCAACTAGTACTGAAATGAAAAACGAGTGGATATAGAAAGGGAAATAGAAGTTTGATCCATCAAAATTTCTTTGAGATAACAACTATGAAGACGTTATTTTCGATAGATGAAGAACCAATAAAGTAAGAAAACGTGAACGCTGCCACACATACCGCCATGAAAACAAGGAAAAAAAAACCTCCTGTGAAGAATGGGCTATCTGCTTCTGCTTTTTGAAAACAAGTAGATAAAAAAATAATAGAGAAGAAAAGAAAACTTTGAGGCAGCAGGAAAAATCACAGAGGGAGGACGGAGCTTGTTTGACTTCTGCTGAAGGGTTCTGGAAACGATTTCTGAGTCGTAGAATCAAAGTAACTATTCTATAAGTGAATCTTCAGCGAGGAATAAAATATTATTAACTGATTATTGACTCCAGTCAGCACAACATATTCTTCCATCATAAACGATTGACTGTGAAGTTTCCTATTGATGAATAATATTTCGCTCCAATGCTCATGAATATTAGGTTGTAATTGCATCTTTCCCCCATATATAGTTTTGTTTGCATTTGTTAAATGGACTCAGTGTTGATACTTTGATTGTAACTTCTTTTCTAGGTCAGGGTTGTAAAACTTGTTTATTTATGGATTACTGCTCGAGTTTCACCGGTGTGAAAAGAAAGCAGTTTATTTAGCTATCGCTCATTTAAATTTGAATAGAAACTCGCTTTTATGATGACTTAGAATGTCTCCACGCTAAGCAGTCTCCGATAGACTGGTTTATCAACTAAAACTACATAATCAACGCTTTTCATTTACTTTTTCACATACATACATACCCACGCATCCCACGTGAAGGAAATAAGCAGAGAGTGAAACATATTTTCTCCCTAAGAGATGAAGCTTTTCTTTCATAACAATTAACGATAATGATCAATTTGGGCAGCCGGAGTGCATTGCCTACTGATTTCTTGGGGAATTAATGTTGCTGATAGTCATTAGCACCTTAATCCCAGCAGATTGGGTCCGAATCTCCTTGTGATTGAGATGCAGGAATAATGCTCGGCAGGAGGAAAACGGAAATCCGCATGTATTTGACCACGATTACAGATTCTAATAAACGAGAATGATCCCTTACTGAAACATGCACGAATGAATATTTATTTAATCATTGTAGATTGCACGCGGAATTTTTTGCGGAGATGAAAGTGTATTTCTGGAGATTATTTCAATATGAGAGTTCTCACATCATTACAGATGCAAGAGGAGTAAAAAAGGTAGAGAACACAACATTAATTTTGTTACATATAAAATATATCTTTCCATTGCATTTATGTATTAAGTAATGGCATAATTTATTGTTGGCTTTCTCACAGTAATCAGTACCACGCTGGAATACTTATATATTACACTTTTATATGGATCATGAATCTTTATGTAATGATAGTGGTTATGATGTTTTATGATTTATTATTTACACTAAGTGATATTATAGTTATATGCCTATCTTCTTATTCGATATAAACACTGAATATTGTTTAAATGAAAGAGAGAACCATTCATAAAGAAATTCAGTTATTGAAATCATTTGAAAATATACTTTTATTCAACGTGAACCAAGAAGAAAAGAAATTCTTATTACTTCGAAGTGCCCGACAGGTAATTTCCTCCAAGTAATCAGAACAGTAATGTTACCTGAAACAATTCAAGAGGAAGATTAAACTCAATTCTAAGGTAGACTCTAGTGTAAGACTCCCCCAGGGCACCAAAAGGAGACTCTCAGCGGAGCACCAGACTCACTACAACGATATAATAAGCAGTTGCGCAGTTGCTTTAATTGTCCGAAACAGGAAGCCTGGGTTAATGGGAACCCTTAGACAGGTTACGGTAATTCTCCTGCGGCGTCACCACCGAGGATTTAGGTTTGTTTATCGATGAAATGAATTTGTGTAATGATGGAATTACTATTATTTTTTTTTTTCGTAGTAATTTCCCTTTTCACTGATGAAGATCACGTATCAAATATCATTTGAATCCTGAAGTTTAATTTTTGTGTTTGTATTTTATTTTGAAACTAGTTTGCCAATTGTTGCATAATCAACGGTAAGAAAAATTATACGTCCAAAAGATTATCATATTTGTCGATACATACCATACCTACGTACAATAGTAATAATAATGGAAAAGTAAATCACAGTAGTAGGACTTACTTGATTTTGTTATTTAAGATGTATAAAAAGCAGAAAGCTTGTCAAGAAGGACAGTACAGGTCATTGAAAGCTCTCTGCTTTTTAATATATTTCAATAATAATAATAATATAATAATAATAATAATAATAATAATAATAATAACAGATACTGCTCCAATAGCGGGTGACTATTATTCATACTAACGGCCAATGAGAGAGAGAGAGAGAGAGAGAGAGAGAGAGAGAGAGAGGAGAGAGCTCTATATAAATACATATGAGAGGAATG
>NC_087204.1:83688220-83708220 GCF_015104395.2 Macrobrachium nipponense | reverse complement strand
GAACAAAGAGCAGAGAACGTAAGCTTTCCAAAAGTCATCGGAGACTTTGCACCCGGATACTGCTACGGCACAGTCAAGATTCACAAACAGGGAAACCCAGCTATGGCCCCATTAATCCCAAATGACATCCCCCATGTATAAAGTGGCTAAGAAATTGAACGAAATTATAACGCCGTACATTCCCTCAACGTTCTCGCTAAAATCATCGACGGAATTCATCGACCTACTGCAAGACACCGCCCCACCCGACGAAGACATAGCATCCCTGGACGTTGAAAGTTTATTTACTAACGTACCAGTGGATGAAACAATACAAATCATCATGGACAAGATATACCGCTCTGAGCAACCACCATTACCGATCCCCGAAAAAATCTTAAAAGAGATGCTGGAAGCATGTACAAAGGAAGCATCCATTCCTCTCACATAGGGGCGAAATATATCGACAAAAGGACGGCGTGGCAATGGTTCCCCCCTCGGGTTCTTTTCGCAAACGCATACATGGCACACACAGAAGAGGTCACATTTGAAGAACACCCCAAACCTAGAATCTATGGGAGATATATTGATGATATCTTTATCACAACAAAGGGCGACAATGACATAGAAGAATTAGTAAATAAACTCCAGCAAATTCTACATTAAATTTTACGGTAGAAAGAAGTGATGAGAAGATGCTCCCTTTCTTGGACGTACTTGTGACCCAAAAGAACAACAATACAATACCACCGTATACACTAAAAAGACAGACGAGAGAAGATGCTTAAATGCTAGAGGAGAATGCCCTGATGCATATAAACGATCTGTGGTAAATGCATACATAAAACGCGCCATAACACACTGTTCCACGTGAAAGCGACTAACGAAGAAATCAACAGAGTTCAACAGCTGCTCACAAATAACGGATATCCAGATGACATGATCCAGCAAGTTGTCAAAAAGAGATTAGAGCCTTTCCATAATCCGACCCCGAGGAACAACACACAAGACAAAGACAAAGAAATAGTGATATACCATCAGATACCATACAACAAACACCACGAAGATGAAAGGAAAGCCATCCTTGGTATACTGCGAAGAGGAACCACCCCCCTAGCGCCATATAACAAAATAACATCAAGGATTTACTGCAAACAAACCAAACCTTACGGCCTCCTCTGGTAATGAAAAATAGTACGGCCCCATCGACGGAGAAAGAGGTTAAATCTGATATAGTATACAAGTTTGTCTGTGCTGACGAGCAATGTCAGTCCCCCCAAAAATGCTATATCGGACACACAACCACCACACTCAAACGTCGCATGCAGGCCCACAGAAACCAAGGAGCCATTCATCAGCACTTTGTGGATACCCACAATAAAAAACCATCATTACAAGAACTTCTCACAAACACCAAAATAATACACATGGAAGGCAACTACAATCGTTTATTGATATCAGAAGCAGTCAGCATCGCAATGCAAACGTCCCAGCCTTAACATCCAACGTGAGGCAGACCGTTCCTTGCCTCGTGTAGAAGGCAGACCTTCAACCGCGTGTAACAAAAAAACACCCCCCCACGCGGACAGGAGCGCACACTGACTTTCAGTGAATTAACATATATGTAATTAATATATATTATGTATAATGTGTATATAATAACTTACTTTCAACTTTTTTTTATATAACTTCTGTTGTTAACATATTTATTTATTTGTCTTATTTTATGTTTCACTATAGTCTTTTGTAAATACTTAAAACTAGGTATCTGGCAATTGTACTACCTTTCCGTCCTCATGACGTCACAAAACGCATGTAGGCTCATATTTGTATTACGGGCTGCTCTGTGAGCAAGAGCCCGTGCTGGCACAAGGCCAGCTTAATCTTAAACAACAAACAACATATTTGTATCAGTACGCTTGAAAACGTCAATACGTATAGGTTGACGAAACAGCTGTCGCGTGTAAAAATACTGGAGTAATGGAAGAACCCCATTATTTGTCCATTAGTAACCTGAATAATGAAGTAAAGAAAAATAATTAGAAAATATGAAGCAATTTCAAAAAGCTGGTTAACAGTGAGAAAGCCATTCTATTCAATGAATGTTGTATCCGTTGAAAAATTGTGCCCTAGGAGTATTAATATATATATATATGTAATAAATACATTATTTCAGTTTACAGGATCTGTAAATATAACCCATGACCTGAGGTCATGGCATTAGGAGGGTCCTACGTGACCAAAGCAGATCTAGATTACGCTATGCGCTGTCTGCAGTAGCCTGATTTAGCTCTGTACATTATCAGCATTTATTATTAATGATAACTTTGCACAACAACTTCCATGGGAAGCGGTTGACCTGTTAACCTACGCCGGAAACTTGTAACTTCCGAGCCGGCGGACTACGTATGTTTTTATATGAATCGCTGAGATAGCTAATGTTCCGCTATCGACGTGATGCTTTAGAATGGCAGTTCCGTGCCAACCTTCAAACATATCGGTCTCCCGACCGAGCTGCATCTCCTAGTATGGAGTTACAGAATAAAGTTGTTATATCTGTTCAACTTATCTGTTTGAATCATCTCCTTTAGTTAAGAAGAACCACTCTACTAAGATATCCCAAGGAGATGGGAGGAACCAGAAATACTTACGAATGACAGTCGTAAGGAGAAAACAAAAAAAGTCTTTCGCAAAGCGAAGGGACTTAGATTTGGTGGCAGCGGTGGGATACTCTCTTGTTCCAACGGAATCTGATGAAATCCCTTTAGTAGGTCTAAGCTAGTGAAATATTTGTTCTGACCTAGTAGGGATAGGATATCATCGGTACATGGTACTGGGAATCTGTCAGGGATTGTTTCTTCATTTAAACGACGAAAATCGACGCATATCCGCCAAGTTCGATCTTTTTTCGGTACTACTATTAACGGAAAATTATAAGGGCTGTTTGATTTCCTAATGACTCCTTCTTTTAGCATTTTACCTACTTCCTCTGTTATCTCATTCTGAAATTTCATAGGAAGTCGGTACGAAGGTACATAGATTACTTTCTGTTTGTCCTTGAGCCTTATTTGATGCTCGATGACATCCGTTTTTCCTAAGGTTCCATCCGTAGTGGAAAAAACATCATGATATTTAGTTAAAAGTTTCAAAAATTTCTGCTGAATTTCTTCTTCTTGAATGTCCTTACTGATTTTGTTCTTTATAGATTGCAAAAGGGATTCATCCGCAACTGATTGAGCGTGATTTATCTCAGCTACGGTAAGAATGCGATGTTTATAAACTTCGGCATCCAAGATATGTTGATTTTTGTGGATTACTAAAGTGGTATTCAAATGATTACAGACTTCGATGTTACATTGTTGTTGTGAGCCGACTGTATAAATGGCTTGTGTGACGGATAATCCGTGTGTTTTCAGAGTTTCGGAAAGGATTAACGTTTCAGATCCTGGCAAGGTCCTCTTTACACGCACTAATATGTTTGAAGTTACGTTAGGCTCGAGAGTTTGCGTGCAAGCTGATATTACGGGTGAGCGAGAGTTCTGTTGGGTTGCCTGTATTATTTCTTGGTTCATGAGACGGTGATTGGTTCTGTAATGTAAGTGACAACTCTGTCTGTCTCTTTATTATCTAAAACTGATTTTAGGGTATTAGAAGACTTATAGAATTTCCCTTTGATATACACGCCGTGTTTTGCAGGTGCTAAGATAATATTTTGAGTGCCCATAGACGGGTATCCGATAATTACTGCGGGATACATATTAATGTTTTGTACAAGGATAAAGGTATCCGCAAACGTGCGCTTACCGACCTTGTACTGTACATGAGTCACTCCTACAACATTTAATTCATTATTCCCTATGCCTGAGAGCCTTATTCCGGACTTCTCTATAGGGAAATTTGAAAAGAGTAAATGATGAGTCCTTAAATCAATGATATTACGTGGACTACCAGAATCAAAGAACAAAGTGAATGACTTATTGGTCCAAATTTACTGCATGTAAGGTTTGGTCGCAACTCGTTTTGACTAATAATTGCATGAATTTGTTGCAAATCTACGGGAACCTGCACAGATTTTTTGGATTCGGCCGTGTGTTTCATAGGAAAATCAATTGCCTCACAATGATCTGATAAATGATTAAACTGATTATTTGATACAAAAGATGTTGATATTGATGACCCAACATCGCCCTCTCCCCCCTTGGAGTGAACTACGTGGTATTTGTTTTGTTTATCACATGAAAATTCGCTTGCCCTTGCGAGTTCTGGCTATGACGGCCCAGGAACAGAGGTACCTGAAGCACGATTTGTTTGTTTCTGCTGTTGTGCAGAATTTCCGTTTGGTTGTTCCTTCTTATAGTACTGAGGACCCTTCTTTTTATTTGCACTGGCAACTGGTTGCGTGTTGTAGCATTCTGCTGTTGATTCCTCGAGTAGCAACGGTTATATGAATGAGTTGAACTATTATGTATTGAACAAAAATGCGTCCGACAGTCTGAAATCATGTGACCTGGTCGTTTACAGTTATAACAAACCATCCCTGCAACTTGATTAATTATTATTATGTACCACATTTACTTGTTGTGGCTCGTTCTCATTTTTTGCAAAAAACTTGATATATCTATATATATAGGGATATATCTATATATATCTGTAATATATATAAATATATCATATATATATATATATATATATATATATATATATATATATATATATATGATAAAAGTTGCATACAAGTCTAATAAAAGAATACGTTAAATTTTAGGTAGTTGAGATATTATAGTTAGAAATGTAAATAAAGCCAAAACGACTCCTCGTGGAATGTATATAAAAGTTTCTTAAGAAATAAAATAAAATAAGTTTCCAAAATATATTGTTTAAATGCCATTATATTACTGGAATGTGATGTGCTTAGGGATCTACTTTAGCATACTGAAGATATAAAATTTTTTTTCGACAATAAAATCTAATAAGTTATATTTATAGCTGAGGAAATGTCCTCGCCAATCATGTAAGGACAAAATAAAGAGAAATGACTACGAGAAAGCAGATAAAACAAAGGATATTCGCGAGAGGTAATGAGCAAAAAAAAGAAATGATCATAAGAAATAAAACGCCTCGTTAGAGAACGTAAAAACGTGAGCAAAGTTTATTGATTCTGGTAGAAACTTGGTTTCTTTTCCCTTTCTTTCAATCCCTCTTTTGAATTCACGGTCATTAACGCGAAATCCGGAGACAATTTTTAGCTATCAGTGAAGAATGAAATGAGGGATTCGGTTCGTACTTTCTTTAATGTACAAAAGCGTTTTTCGTATCCGTGATTGCTTTTCTCCTCTTCATTCTGTGAAGTAATTTTTCTTCCCAATGTTGCGAAAGGAGAAGAGTGCGTTTCGTGAGTTAGATTCACTGATTAAATAGATTTGAGAAGAATCGGACCAAGAATGCGATCGAATTTTATGCGACTTTCTGGTCTTAGAAAAGTTTGTTTGAAGGTTTTGATGTAGAATAGACTATTTGTTATCATACACCAACCTAATCAGGTAAGGTGATAAGCTTAGTGTCATTCATAGTTTTGCCTGATTTCTTAAAAAGGAAAAAATAAAAAAATATGCATTGTTTAAAATTGTGTTACTCCATACTTTCATTATGATTTCAAAATAATTTAATTAAGATTTTGTTTTTTTTTTTCTGTACAAGAAAATTATTGTGCAGGCTTTGTCTTTCTATCTGTCCGTCCTTTCGTCCACCCTCAGATCTACTCAAAAAAAAAGCTTGTTAAGACTAGAGGTTGCAAATTGGTATGTTGATCACTCACCCTCCAATCATCAAATGTACCAAATTGCAAACCTCTAGTCTCAGTAGATTTTATTATATTTAATGTTAAAGTTTGACATCTGGCAGCGCTTTCGGTATCCATGGGACGCACCCTTACTCTACGCATCTGGTGAGCAACTGGAGAGCTGCCAGTCATAGTTTGATGGCTTTATGCAGCATTACACGTTTGTACAAAGATCGATTGCGTCGAAGAGACTTCGGCGCATTTTTCTTTTTAACCTGTTTATTCTGGTAGTCACTGTCCAGCCATCCAGTCCCAGTTCATTATAGATCGTTTCAACTTAATAGAAGTAAGTCAGATTATACCTCGATTCTGTTTCATGTATTATTTTTAACAAACTTCACATTTATTATGAAGATTAAGTCCTCAGCTCCATTTCATAAGTAAGGAAACATAAGATTTTGTGATTATGATTTCATCTATAATGAAAATGATGCTATGTAAGTTAATACTACAAAAGATATGTTGAATAAGAAGCGGTAAAATCTCTCTCTCTCTCTCTCTCTCTCTCTCTCTGCTCTCTCTCTCTCTCATATGTTACAAATATGCGGGAATGATGTTGAAATAATATTGAAAATTTGTTTGATTGTTTGATAAAATAATGGCATTTACATGCGGCAGTTAGACATTTTATATCATCAATTTATTTTCTATCAACGAATATTACATCTTCAGCTTTTGCTGTGTTGTCAGTTGAGCTACATTCTCCTCTGCATAATATGCGTGCAAAGAAACCAACAAGTATTTATGAATATTACGCGATGAGGATTACTGAATAAATATAACCGTATTTTCATTCGAAATGTTAAGAACTAACGCTGCAGTAAAGGGAAATTATTCTAGATCCAAATGTACCAGGAAAACATTGACTAAACACATACTCTTTCTCTCTCTATCGCATCAAGGTCAGTGACCTAGAAACCACGAAATCAAATACATTCTCAGCAAATTGTTCTTCTGCCGAGCTGAGTCTCCTTCCAGAGAGATTGACAAACCTGTCCGCAGTTTGTTCTAGCAACATGCCTCAAATTTATCAAAGGTTTACACGCACAAACACACACATTATATATTAATGAATATATGAATTATATATATATATTTATTATATATATAATAGTATAATTATATAATGTATGTATAATATATATATATATAATATATATATATTATAATATTATATATATAACTATATATATATAAAATAATATAATATGATGGATATAATATATATATATATAATATTATATATCAATATATAATAATATATATATATATATATACAATATATTTAAAATATATATATTATAATAATTAGTTATTATATATTTAATCTTATAATATACATATATAATATATATTATAATATATATATATATATTATATATATATTATATATATTATTATATATTATAATATAATACATATATATATTAATATTATATATATAATATATTAATATATATATATTATATATAATATATATATATCAATATATAAAAAATTTTTTTAATTAATATATATATTATAATATATCACATATAGTGTGTCGTGTGTGTTTGTGCGTGTAAACCTTTGATAAATTTGAGGCATGTTGCTAGAGCAAACTGCAGTAAGGTTTATCAATCTCTCTGGAAGGAGACTCAGCTCGGCGGAAGAACAATTTGCTGAGAATGTATTTGATTTCGTGGTTTCTAGGTCACTGACCTTGATGCGATAGAGAGAGAAAGAGTATGTGTTTAGTCAATGTTTTCCTGGTACATTTGGATCTAGAATAATTTCCCTTTGCTGCAGCGTTAGTTCTTATCATTTCGAATGAAAATACGGTTATATTTTATTCAGTAATCCTCAACGCGTAATATTCATACATACTTGTTGGTTTCTTTGCAACGCATATTATGCAGAGGAAAATGCAGCTCAACTGTCAACACAGCAAGAGCTGAAGATGTAATATTTGTTGATAGAAAATAAATTGACGATAAAAATGAGTAACTATCGCATGTAATGCCATTATTTTATCAAACAATCAAACAAATTTTCAATATTATTATTTCCACATCATTCCCACATATTTGTTACTGAGAGAGAGAGAGAGAGAGAGAGAGAGAGGAGAGAGAGGAGAGAGAGAGAGAGAGAGAGAGATTAAAAAAAAGAAAAGTTCACCAGCTATCCATTACATATTAAACTCATTATTTTTGCAATGTCCACTTCCCTCTACAAGAAGAATTTCTTTATGACAGTCCAGGTATATCTATGTTTACAATTTTCATATGAGGGTTTAGATAATAATTAAACCATCAGTTTTTCTCTCTTTTATATATAACGTTTTACCAATAATATATATGAAAAAACCCATATGTTGTCTAGATGATAAAAGAATTTTTTCTTCATAATTCTTACCTCTCCAGTTTCCCTTTTATCCCTCTTAAACACTGCATACCAAGTCATATATTTATACCCTTCACTATCGCAAACGTTTCTAAATCCCTGTTAATTGGGGAGATTAAACTATGAGTGACGATAACGGATAGGATACGACACGAATACCTTGTATTTGCTTTTAATTGTCGAGTTTCAGTCTATTGATTGTCATTCACCAGCCAATTTGCTTGTGCAGCTCAGTCACGGTTGATGCAATGCCCACAGGTCCGGGCTTCACTTGGCGAAATCACTGATAGAAAATGTATGTGAAATCTGAGCATATCAGTTGGGAGAGACTGAGAATGTCTGGGGAATAGAGTGGGTTGGAAATGACATCTTGTTACGTGTTTACACTTTGGCATATTTCAAGTTCTCACTGCGGACGAGACAACATCTCTTATTTCTCATGATTAAAAAATGCACACACACAAAGACACAGATCAGGGCGCTGCAGGAGCCCCACGTGAAAGGTGTAAAGGAATTTTTTTGAAGAAAACGAAAAACAGCTAAAAGAATAAATATTCAGAACAGCATATTGCATAACACACTACGCATCAGTTCCCATTTTGACATACACTTGTCCTTCCACAATACAATTTTAACAATCGACTTATGCGTTCTTCTTAACAAGCATAAATTACGTTTAATATTCTGTACAGATCACAAGTACCAACACATGTGAGAAATACATTTCTCTAAATCCCCGTTGGTAAGGAAAAATAGTTTTTTGGGCTGAGGCTCGGACGAACCAGATATACCGCTTCTGTTTACTTCCCTCAAACGTTTGAGTTGCGATAAATTATCTTTCAAATGCAAATTTACTGGTAACTTTGTCAAGGTTGATACAATGCGGAATAACTACGCGTTTCACTCGAATGAAATAGAGCTGGGAATTTACGTGAATCTGAGCGTCTCAGTAAGTGGCGAAGGAAACGGCTTGTGGAGATTAGTCTGGCTGAAATGACGTCTTGTTTTCGTGTCTCAGTCGCTTACAATATATGTTATGATAATTTTGCATATATATTTTCTTGTGTGTGTGTAATATATATATATATATATATATATATATATATCTATATATATATATAATATGCGTGATATACACATATATATATATATATATATATATATATATATATATATATATATATATATATATATATATATATATATATATATATATATATATGTATATTTATATATGTGTGTGTGTATTGTACAAGTTAATTATCGATAAAAACCATTGAATGTTCAAGAGAAAGGGATTTCCAATCAGAGATTAAACGAAGAGGGAACAGAAAAACAAAGAAATGGAACAATGGGTGAAAAAAAATACTCGGAATAAAAATCAAAGCGAAACAGCCTGAGGAAAAGGGGTTGTAAAAGAAAGGGGAAACAAAAGCAACTGGAGACGACAAGGATCTTGTTTAAGTAACTGAATACTCTTCCGAAGGATATCAGACCTATGAAATAAGCAAGTTGAAAATATATATATGGAGAAATCATTGTTGGGAATGTTAGGACAACTGGTGTAATTAATCTTAGTTGCAAATGTTGCATCGTTAATGGTTTTCAATGTATTGATATATATATATATATATATATATATATATATATATATATATATATATATATATATGTGTGTGTGTGCGTGCGTGCGTATGTTCGATGGTGTTTTGGTACTTAGAACGTTTTCCTTGCATACGACTTTTAATATGAGAACAACCATCCTTGAACATTACCGAATTATAGATATTTTTTGGTAAAGAATGATGTGTTTTTCCTCATTACTTATAAAAATATATGTTCTCATTCTACCATGTTATAAAATATTAAATTCTTATGTGTAAATAGGTAGAAAAACATTTGTTACTTTTCGTCAGACGAAAACAGTTTTCTGCATTGAAGGAGGTATTGGTGGTTTTAGCTTTCTGTAAAAGGAAACTACTGAGATGGCTATTTTTCTGTCTTTCCACACTTTTTCTTTCCTCCCTCAGATCTTCAAAACTTTTCAGGCCAGAGAGCTGCAAATTTGTATGTTGATCATTAGCCCTCCAATCATCAAACATACCAATTTACAGCCCTCTAGCCTCAGTATTTTTTTATTTCTATTTATTAAAGATGATCGTCATCTGGCACACTATAGGTGCCAACAACACAGGCTTAGGTTGTGGAGCTGTTATGTTGGCAGCCTTGATAGACTATTTATAGAGTAACAAACAGCATAATTGTACTGCAATCTTAACGGCTACTATGGGAGGTTCGTCAATGGGAAGTTCGACATCGTGTCTTTTTATTTTATACATTAATGATCTTATTAAGCTTATTAAGAATAATTGCAATCCTAATGGGTTTTTATCGTGACTACATTTATTAGTGGCGATGGATGATACAGTTCTCCTTGCAACTACCAGAGGAGGTATCATCCATAAGATATCATTACTGAAGCAGTATTGTCACACTTTCGGGATAAAAATTAATGCAAGGAAAACTAAGTTTTTTGTTATTAGTGGAACAGCACAAGGTGGTAGGTCAATTGAGATTGATGGTCTTACAGTAGAATCTTGCTCGCAATATATATATTTGGGATCGATCTTTACTGCGGATGGCTCTGTGTCTTCCTCTGTTGCGGCTCATACACGATCCAGGATGCCACATATCAATAAATTTGTTTCATTTTTTTAATAAAAATAATGATATACCTTTTATTGTTAAAAAAGAGTTTTTGATGCTGCTTTAATTCAGCTGTCCTGTTTGGATGTGAATCATGGCTGAATGCAGACTTGAAGCCAGTAGTGAAGTTATATAACTGGGGATTAAAACTATTGCTTGGCGTTAGAAAGACATGTAATGAATTATGTTATATTGAATCTGGGGTACCCGCCATTACGAGACCTTGTTCGTAGCAAACAGAGAAAGTTTTTTGGTAGGATGTGGAGAAAGAGGTCTTCGTTGGAGATGACCCTTTGATATTTTCAATTAAGACCTATTAGGAGCCAGGTATAACTCCAAGACTTATATTGAAGGACTGATTAATGATAGTAGAGATGATGTAAAATCCCAATGGAAACACTCAGACATACTATCATTCATTCTGACACCTCAAGAAAAGTTACATATAGAGAAACGATCCAGACCTCTTAGTTCATGACATCTATTCTGTTAGGCATAATGTTTCTGAATTAGATAGAGTCTCATTTACTAGGTTCAGAATTGCATCTCACTCTCTGGCCGTGGATGTAGGTAGGTGGAGAAGGAGGGGGAGAGGCCGTCTACCGTTGGAGGATGGTTGTGTACCTGTGGAGCCATTCAAACAGAATTACACGTAACGCAAATTTGCTCAAGGACACAACATATCAGAGATACCTATAATTTATCTAACATGAGGGATATATTTTCAAATCAGCGAACCCTGGCAGAGCAATATAAGAATAAGTTAGTTAATCCTTTATGAGTATTTATGATATTTGTGAGGCGAAAAAAATTGAATAAAAATAGCTTTTTGGAGTATGATTTTTGTAATATAAATGTTGAAATTTGTTTTTAATTTTGTTTGCCATATGATAACTCTTAGATTTTGTTTCATTGTTGTATAAGACAAAAACCTGTTACTCTTCCTTTTGTGGTATATAATATTTTGTATTGCCAAGTGTAGTATTTTACTTTTTGTTGGACCAAATGTAAATAATTACTGTAAATATGAGCTATGTATAATTGCTGTGGTCAATGAAATATCTAATCTAATCTAATCTAATCTAGGCCAATCCCTTTACGACGCTCCTGATTGGCTGTTGATGAGTCAATCACAGGGCTGGAAACTCTCAGTCTCTTGAGAGAGCTCACATAGGCAGGATGTATGTTCCACCTCTCCTGAGGAGAACTCTCAGTCTCTCGAGTAGAGTTCACATAGGCAGGACGTATATTCCACTCCTCCTAAGCGATATTTTTTAAAGACTTTCCCTAAGGAGAGGTGGAACATACATCCTGCCTGTGTGAACTCTCGAGAGAGACTGAGAGTTTCCAACCCTGTGATTGGCTTATCAACAGCAGCGTCGCATGGGACTGGCGTAGACATCCGATGCACGGTTGATGTGAATCTACTATAGCCAGGGGATAGTACAAGATTAAATGGTTACCTACGTGGTACAATTCAAGATTAGAAATGAGATACTCTAAAAATTCATGAATTATCCTCAAAGTGTATTGGTTCGTTGCTTTTTAATGACTATTGCCATAGGAAATGGTTTATTAAAATTCTTAATGTTACGGGAAAAGACCGACCGAGAGAAAATAAGTTTTATCTCGATCATTCCAATTTCAACAAGGGAGGGGTAATCGCATTAAGTCCATTCACCGTCAGTTTAAAAATTTTTCCATTTCTTCGAAAATAAAACAAGCTTTTTCAAGCGAAAGAACCGAGATTTTATGTTTTGAAGTTACGGCGCTATAAAACGGAATACTGAACAAAGGAAAGGAAAGGAATGGTAAAAAAACAAAAAAGTAAAAAAGATTTGAGCTCTTACTGCGCAGCGAAAGAACTTTGTTACTTGACTTCCCTTTGAATTTCACATCCCCTTTTTTCCTGGAGTCGGGGCTGCTGCGAATATCCACTCATTCTTTGCTCAGGAGGTCACAATCTTCTTTTGAGAGAGAGAGAGAGAGAGAGAGAGAGAGAGAGAGAGAGAGAGAGTTATTATTTTATTGATATACGAAAGTGGATTGACACAACCTATTTCATAGATCATTAATTTAACCGTAGCTTCTTCTTATTGATAAGAATTCGTACCAACAGCCAATTACATTCAACTAATATACACATATATCATTGGTATACTAAGTAATAAAAACATGCATCATAATTCCTTTACTCTGATATAAGGGAGCAATTAATCCCCTCATTTAATATTTCGGAACCTTTCCGTCATTTTTCATTCCTTACAAACATAGGTCAGCAACTCATTCATACCATTACAAGTGAACCATACCTCACTACACACACACACAATATATATATATATATATATATATATATATATATATATATATATATATATATATATATATATATATATATATATATATATATATATATACGCATATATTTAAATGTAAAAAGTAATATTTCTTTTGCCCTCAACCAAGCACATAAATACAATATTTGATCTGCCGTATTTAATTTGAGACCCGAAGACGAAATGATATTGAAATAAATTCTGCTGCCATAGCCTGAGGGTCCAGCGGGTCAGCGTAGTATGAAATGGTCCTGATATACGAAATTATTTTCAAGAAAATCCTTGGAATTGAGAAGGTCGGGGTCTGGTTCCTTGCTCAAGGCATCACTCATAAAATCAAGAGAACTTTTATCTTTTTCCTTATTAGAGAGAAAACAGGGATAATTAACTTAACTATTTATTTCTGAAAATTGCCTTTTACTGATTACCAGCGTTTTCGTCAAATGAAGTAGTTTATTATTGTGTAGCAGCGATAAAAGTTAAAGTTCATGATCAGTATTAGCTTTAATTTAGATGTTTGATTATGACATACATCTATACATGCACACACACATTGTATATATATATATTATATATATATATATATATATATATATATATATATATATATATGAATATATATATATATATATATATATATATATATATATATATATATATATATATATATATATATATAGATATATATATATATATATATATATATATATATATATATATATACATAGGGTAAATTATGCAGCCTTATATATCGGAAACTACTGGTAATCTGACGGACGACCTTTATTAGACGAATTCCTGGTAAAATAGCAGGAAGTATTATATATATGTGTTGTGCACGCAAACATACACACGCACGCACACACACACACAAATATATACATATATATATATATATATACAATGTGTGTGTGATGTGTATATATATATATATATATATATATATATATATATATATATGTATATAACATTTCTCTGCTCTTCCTTTAGCAATAAAACATGGCAACTTTGCTGCTGATTTTTGAATTTCCCTGAGCATACTACCTGCATAGTTCAGTGAGATCATGACCCGTTTATTCCGTCCTCTATTTCTCTGAATTCAGCGACAAGGAACGTAATGTACGATGAATTCAGATTAGGGCCAACCGCACGGCGGAAACCCCACCCCCCTCCACCCCAGTACCCTTCTTCCCATTCAACAACAAAATAATGTATATATATAATGAGAATTAATGAGTGTCTCTACAAATTCGGTCGAATACAGGTTAAGAAAATACGAAGACCAGACATTCTCGCAAAGGTAACGTTTATACGTAACTCTTGAAAAGATGAAAGTTTATGAAAGGTTTCACGGTATATTAGGTTTCATCTGAAAACAATTACTGAATAGTTTATTGACATTTACGTATATATTATATATATATATATATATATATATATATATATATATATTATATATATATATATATATATATTCGAGTAATATATGTTTACTTGGTATCAAATCTCATCCACTTAAAAGCCCTTTATTTCCACGAATAAAAAAAATTTAAAACCTGTAAATTGTTCCGCTTATCTGAATATTGAACCAGAATTGCTTCTCAAGCGTTTTGATTTATGGAAAATATTCTGTGGTATACTACAATTTCATCACCTCGGAAAGTGTCGTCGATTCACGTGCATTACGAACAATAGTGCTAACCTGATAACATTCATACTTTCCGATATATAAGTCAAATGATTATTTTTTATCCCATGAATAAGCATGTCACACTATTAATCAATACAAGGGAAAATTGAAAATTACAGTTTAATGTCCTTGTAAACTGCCACTTTTGTAATTTTACAAATCTTGTTACAGATCGACTTATTGGTCGTATTTCAGTTTCAGATATTTGATTTTGGTGGTGTTTAAAATGAATAAGTAAATAAATAATAGATCAATAGATTAAGAGGAATTGTGTCTCAACACTAAGAAATAAGATGCTGTACATAAAACGAGAAGAGAGCTACTACTTTTATGACTTTCTCGACTATGATTCACCTGTGCTATTGTCCCGTAAAATGAACTGAGTTGCAATAAGTATCAAGAGATATTGGTTTTATAAGGATAAGAGTAAATCAAAGGATTTGAAAGAAACTGACATGATCTTCCTTCATTTCTCGTGATAAGGAATAGAAAGCATTGAAGTAATTTTTTAAAAAATATTTAACAGATAAAATAAATGTAAGGTGTTCATATTCCTGAAGTCAATTTGACGATTTACAGTTCGTAGACTTCCATGATATTATAAATGAAAGGGGATTGTGATATGAAATATACATCGGTAAGTATGTACAGTCTATAAATCTATAGACTTCAAGCAATAAAGAAACACATTTACATATATATATATAATGATTAAGAGAGTCAGAATAGAGCATTCAGGAGCCCTCTTTCAATTTCTTGATTATGAATCCTGTTGATTTACCTCACAAATTCATTCCGTTCCCCTTTCGGTATTTTTAATTCACGTCCTTTCCACTTGGCTGTAGCCTTTCCGGAAATCCTATTGACTCCGGTGTGCCTTGCCTTTATGCAGGAGAGAGAGAGAGAGAGAGAGAGAGAGAGAGAGAGAGAGAGAAAGAGAGAGAGAAGATTAGCAAAATTTCTGTAATTCGTAATAAGTTAAATAAAATGCATCACGACTTTTTTTTTTTTAGTTTTCTGAAAGGAAAACTGCGTCTGTCCGGCCGCAGTTTTCCTGCCAGACTTCAGATGTTAACAACTACTGAGGCTATAGAGCCTTAGTAGTTTTTATTTGATTTAAGATTAAAGTTAGCCCTAATCGTGCGCTGGCAACGATATAGGCCGAAAATTAGGGTGTCGTTGAAGCATATTCAATGGTGAGATATATATATATATATATATATATATATATTTATACATATAATATGCAGATACACACGCCCACACACACACACACACACACACACACACACACACACACATAATATATATATATAATATATATATATATATATATATATATATATATATATATATATATATATATATATATATATATTATATATATATATATACATACATATATATATATATATATTATATATAGATATATATATGTGTGTGTGTGTGTGTGTGTGTGTGTGTGTGCGTGTGTGTGTGTGTGCGTGTGTGTGTGTGTGCGTGTGTGTGTGTGTGCGTGTGTGTGTGTGTTTTCCTTAGTTAATAGTTCCCTCTATCACTATCCCTTCTTTATCATCAAAAGTATCTCTTTATCTCTTTAACCATGAATATAAAAAAATCAACTTATTTCTGCACCATATAATATATCTGGTGTCATTAATATTCGACCTTCTTCTCTCTCCACATCATTGTTTTCCACAACTGTCTAGATGTACCTGTATCAATAATAACTGTATCTTACTTTTCATCCTTATTGTTTTAAAATAAACTAATTATGAACTGCTATGTTAGGCATAATTTCATTCCCGTCCACATTTAATTTCTCCCCCTTCATTTGATTCCCCACCTTTTGGAGTATGAAATGAATTTGCAGGTTTTCGGGCACCAAAAATACATCTTGCACCTCAGGCATTATTATTTTAAATTGGATTTCATAATTTCCCTCCACCTATCCCTATTCATTACGGAATTTATCTCTGACATTCGAATGAACTTCAAATCTCTCCTTCGCATTCACATTCGGTTCTTATAAAGAAAAGAAAAAATGGTAAACAATTTGCCATGATTTTAACGCGGATTCTAGGGTCTTAAACGTTTATCACAACTTGTTGCTTCAAGTCTTTTTTTCCATTTTAATCTCGTAATGCGGCTTAAAAAATATATCTAAAACCGTTGTGTTATTTGTGAATAATCTTTTATCTTGGTTTTCAAGATATATATATATATATATATATTATATATATATATATATATATATATATATATATATATATATAGGGTAGGGTCAACATTATGAAAATTATTTAACACTTGAGGTTAAAATGAATCTGTGAATACCCTTCATAAAAAAATTCAAGGATATTTAAAAGTTACTACTAGAACTAGTTTGCTCCTCTGTTCCAAGTGACAGAGATGAGAAGCATGTCAATATATAAAAACGAAGGTTTTTATCTATTGGAAATTGCTCCAAATTTAGTATTATGGCGTGGAAGAATGGCAAAAGTTATTGCTAACGTACTCACAGAAAATATGCGAAATCGTTTACCAGTAATCTAGTTTCAGTTATAAATCCTAAAAAAAAAAAGAAATACAAACAAACGATTTTGAGTAATATTGCAAAATAGTATTTCAGCTGTTAAATAAAACAGCATTGTTTTGAGGAAATTAAAATCTCTCCTTGTCTAAGAGCAAAATTTGAAAAAAAAATATCCAGAATTAGATGATAATGATTTAGATGTCTTCGATGAAGGTGAAAAATGAAATTCTTCCATTCGAGGAATTTCGCCATTTTCAGCTAAGAGGAAAATGAAATTAGAGCGGTGCGGTTCTCTTTAAGAAAGTTGAAGTGTCCGCATGTTAATGATATTTGATCAGGGTTCTTAGAGAGAGAGAGAGAGAGAGAGAGAGAGAGAGAAGAGAGAGAGAGAGAGAGAGAGAGAGAGAGAGAGAAATTTAGATGTATAACGAATTTTTATCTAACGTGTTTTAATTAATCTTTTCTTTTCATGGAAAGGTTTTTAAGACGAGATAATTGTCCGGCATATCGTAGAATGTTTAAAAGTTCTAAATAATATGTATTTAAATCTCTGTGATGTTGTTTTCTTAGAACTTTTAAAAGCTCTGAATGGGATGAATTTAAATGTCTGTAGCGCTCATCAAGGTTTTATACAGATAACATTTTTTTTTTTTAATGTACATGATTCTTAGGATATTTAAAACTCAATTGTTACCATATTCCTATTAAGACAGTCTGTCTTTAAACCAAAGGGACAAATATAGTACCAATTAGTCATAGTAGAAATAAACGGATTTTAGTCACAAGCGGCCCATCGTATATGGGTAATACAAAGGAAAGTAAAAGAAGAGTTTACTAAATACCATTCTATTTCATTACACAATAATAAACGGGAATACTAACCTAACATCTTACACCTTGCTAAACTTACTAAGCTGTTTTTAAGTCTTCAATTCCATACAAACCTGGAATTATACCACCAAAACCTTTCTCAGATGCGGACAAAAAAAAAAAAAAAAAAAAACATTTCATGCAACTCCTCTTTAGAAAACTGAAAAAAAAAATATTTCATGGCAACTCCTCTTTAGAATACTGAAAAAAAAAATATTCCATGGCAACTCCTCTTTAGAAAACTGAATTCGAAAAAATGATAGAGCCTATTATCTTCCTCACAGTGGTCTCACCAACACCTTGGAAAAGTAAAGGGAAAACAAAAGAAGGTAGATACATAAAGCAACCTCTTGATTCATAAAAGCTACCCAGGCCGAAATTCGTGGCACAGATATATAACAGCCAGAGGCCTAAGCTGTTATTGAAAGGGGAATTAATTTTAAAAGCAATGATCAATGTGAGAAACTACAAATAAAATATATATATATATATATATATATATAATATATATATATATATATATATATATATATATATATATATATATATTTGGAAAGAACATCAGAATGATCATGTTATTGCTGTAGGGGATTTTAACGCTCACATTTCATCAGAATTTGGTGCAGAATTATTTGGGTGGTGTAATGAATACGACTGCTGTGCAGCCGACATTACCCCATTACCATAGGATACCCATACGTGGGTAAGCGATGCTACGGGTCACACGAGGTGGCTGGACCATGTCGTGTGCCCTGACTCCCTCTTGAGTGCACTTCGATGTTTTAAAGTTTTTTACGAGGAGATAGGCTCAAACCACAAGCTCTGGGTTTTAAACTTTGTGTACAAGATTTTTCAGCATTTATAGTAGCAGGGACAATAATCGCAGAATAACTTACGAGGTTAGAAATAATGATGAATATAAAGTTCGAAGCGAGAAGTCACTAAAAGAAAAAAATAGAGCTTCCAGTTTGAGGCAATTGTCTGTAGAACAAGGGGATGCAGAGACAGAAACCATGTAATTCTAATTGAAACATTTGCTGTTGATCTTGTTGAGGCATTGATTAAGAGTGAGATACAAAAAATACCGGGGAGGTACATAAAAGTCATGGAATACCAGGCTGGAATGAAAACGTCAAATTACACCACGTTACAGCCAGACAAAAGTATTTATTATGGAAGGAAATGGGAATGCCGATATCGGGTGTGCAATACGATGAGATGGTCCTGTCTAAACGAAATTTTAAAAAGGCACTCAAAGTCTGCAAGAAGACGGTAAACAAAACAACAAAGGAAAAAATCGCTAGAGATATGAGCAGGAGAAATCCTTGGAAAACAATAAACAAAATAAGAAAGAAAACTACCAAACTACCGGTTAGTATTGATGGAATAAGGGGAGAGTCAAACATAGCAGAAGGTTGGAAGAATCATTATGCTCATATTATGGAAGGTACGAACCATCCACAAATGTCTTTGTCGATGGAAAATGAAGATGAAGAAAGCACCATACCAATTTGTTTCCGTTAAAGACGTTCAAGATGCTTTAAAATCCCTTTCGTTAAATAGTGCCCCGGGCCTGGATGGAATCACAGGGAATCACTTACGATATGCCCATCCAACTCTGTATGTGCATCTGTCACTTTTGTTCACTTGTTTGTTCAG
>NC_087204.1:83675720-83678220 GCF_015104395.2 Macrobrachium nipponense | reverse complement strand
CTGTGCCATTACAATGATAGTCACCTCTTAGCTCGGATAAACATAGCTGCCTCTCGGCTGGTGGTGATTTTGTGATATGGAGTTCACAAAGGCTGTACGTCGATAAACATCATTCTTATTTATTTCAGTTTCACCGTTGCTGCGTGTTTTTATTAACCGATTTGTGATTAATCGGCTACTTATTTTTAATAAACCGAGATTTCCTTTGAGAAAGTGTATTAACAATAAATACAAACAAAAGAGATAACAAACAAGATAGTTTGATTTTCATATGGATAGGTAAGAGGTAACATAGAAATTAGTAACCAATGTTTGCAATAACGAACGTGTCCGGAATTTACACTGAAGAAAAAAAATAAACTCCATCTGATGCCGGCAAACAAATTTAATAAAGGAAATATGTTGATATGTCACGAAACAGTAGTTCATTCCTCTCAAGATCTTAATATAGTTATAAAATGGGAATCTAACCGTCTCATAGCCCGGCAAGTAGAATGCCCTCCACCAAAAGATAGGAATAAATTTTTTAAGGTTCTTACACACACACACACACACACACACACACACACACACACACACACACATATATATATATATATATATATATATATATATATATATATATATATATAATATGTTATATATACATATACATACATATACATATACATATATATATATATATATATATATATATATATATATATATATATATATATATATATATATATAATGTCGATATGCGTGAGCTTATTGAAACGTGATCGTTCAATTCTATAAAAAAATAAAAAAATCCTTCCCATTGCGAAAAGGCGAAAATACTTGAATTTCCCCTTCCGTTCTGAAGAGGGGAAAAAAATCTAGAAAAGAAAGTGGGAAGATAAAGCATCGCTAGAAAAGAATTCTCTTCCCTCTTCGAGAAGCTCTCTTCACCGGTCGCCTGAAATATCGGCAGTGGGAGAACAGTATTTTTTTTTCACCGAGAAGAGCTTTGGAAAACTCACGGAGAAGTTTATGAAGCTGTGGCCAACTGGATTATCGCCTCGTATAGAATACGAATTTTCAATGAGAGCTTCTTAAGGTGGAAGCGGAGTCTACAACAATGAAAATTTACTCGTGTGATTTTATTTTGGTATAGAGAGGGAAGGGGTATGGTTGGCGCGGGAGTGTTAACGGGAATATCCATCCTTATCAAACTCAAAGCTATATACTGTTTTTCATCCTACAAAACTACTGGTCTAATTTGAGGAAATAAGTAGCTGAGATTATATTATATCTATAACTAATTATTGTGCAATGGGAGGTTTAGTTCTACTGTGTCATCACTTGTATAAAAGGATCTCCCAAATGTAAGGTGCAGTCATATGTGAATCACAAATATATATAGTATATATATATATATATATATATATATATATATATATATATATATATATATATAGATATATATATATATATATATATATATATATATATATATATATATATATATATATATATATATATATAGGGTATTTCGAAATTAGAGACCCCCCCTACAGCATAAACTTCGGTCACCTCTCTTCGAGTCTTGGTTACCATCATATTTCACTGTGCGCGCTTCAACACGATCCTTTAAGATACTACCAATGTTTTCACACACATTAAGGTCAGGAAAGCTACCTGGAAATTCACTTGACGAGAAGAAATCGATACACTATGAGTTTTTTTTTGTTTTTGTGTATGAACGTATGTGCATATATGCTTACCACAATATACGTATATATATATATATATATTATATATATATATATATATATATATAATATATATATATATATATATATATATATGTATGTATGTGTGTGTGTGTGTGTGTGTGTGTGGTGTGGTGTGTGGTGTGTGTGTGTGTGTGTGTGTGGAAATCAGACCCTTAACTATGACGCCTCTTAACTAGGCAATTAGTAAACCGCTTTTTTTTATAGGTCCCATTTCAATAATTCAATGTAATTCTAAGATACCATATTCTTGAATTTTAGTACCCAACATTAGTTGGTTTATATATCCACATTTATGACTCAAGAAATTTCCCATCCATCATGAGCTTGACTTATAGAAGAAATTGCTGAATATTGATATATCTTACCCCGTACGTGACACTTATCTCATTCGCGATAAAATCTTGTGATAAGAACCAGACGATAAATGGAACAGAGGATGTAAAATTTTATTCTTTATTTAAAAAAAATCAAAGAAACTTACGACACTGTGTACGTCTCTTTCGCTCCTGTTTTTATATGGGTTATTTTACGAGTCGTGGAAAGCAGAGTTTAATTTCCTACTTACTCCAATGGAAGAAACGAAAAATAAACTTTTTGTTTTTTCTTCATATGAAGCAGTGAAGAGTTTACCGAACCCTTCGTACTATCTTGTAAAAAAAAAAAAAAAAAAAAAAAAAAAAAAGAAGGTTGACGTCATACTCGCTAAGTGTTGTTTTGGATTCATTAAATAGTGCAAATAT
>NC_087204.1:83658220-83673220 GCF_015104395.2 Macrobrachium nipponense | reverse complement strand
AAATTTGATTAATTCTATTATTAAGAAAAAAAGGCACACGGCCAAACTCCTAGTTTCTGAGGCTTCTAAAAGACGTCGGATCCTTTTAAAAGTCTATCCATGGACCAGAGACTCAGCCCAGTTGCTATTTTTTTTATAGGAGGTGTTGGAACTGGAAAATGGATCAGAGTTCTGGCATTTCTCATATTGACCAGAATTCAAGAGCATTATTTTAGGCCCTCATCGCTGCCTCCAGATGGACCATTTGGTCCTTATCTGGGATTTCCCATGGATCCCGACGGCCGCTCTTTTAAAAAATGGGTCTTTTGCTGGGTTTTGCTGGGGAACCCAGGGACCCTGTTTTACAGAGAGGTTTCATCAGAGCTGCTTTGGGAAGCCACTACGGGCTGCTCTATGAGCAAGAGCCCGTGCTGGCACAAGGACAGCTTAATCTCACACAACATATGGAAGCCATGAGGGATTCTTAAAATTTAAATAAGCAATGCCCATTGGCTAAAGTTGTAAAATTACATTTATAGTCTTTATTCTTAATCCTCATATTACAAACATCTTGCTATCAATAACTGATTTATTAGTCTCACTCATTCTCTTTTCAGTTATCATAATCATTTCGTCTTTACAGTACACAACATTTGCATTTTTACATCTCTGTTTCATCTATACTTCAGTAATTACGGAGATTTTTTTCTCTGCTTGTTTTGGAGTTTGCAAAATTCTTCCATTTATTTTTAACAAGGCATTTTTAATACATTGAACTCTTCCTCCCCTTCTCTTTCTGTCCGCACCTTTCCTGTCCGCCTCTCAACATCTTAAAAATTACTGAGGCTAGAGGGCTGCAAATTGGTATGTCGATTGTCCACCCTCCAATCATCAAACATACTAAATTGCAGCTTTCTAGTCTCAGTAGTTTTGATTTTATTTACGGTTATAGTTAGCCTTAATCGTTATGTCTATCAACGGTATAGGCCAGGCCACCACCGGGCCGTGGTTAAAGTTTCATGGGCTGCGGCTCATGCATCATTGTACCGAGAACACCGAAAGATGGATCTATTTTTCGATGGCCTGTAGCGGCTGTACAGAAAACTCGATTTCAGAGAGGAAACCTCGGCGCAATTTTTACTTGTTTATTTATTGAAGATATAAATGTGTGTGTATGTGTATGTGTGAGAATGGTATAAGAGAGAGAGATGCAGATAAAAAAAAATCTTGCCTGAACTTCCGCTAAAGTAGGCCACCAATATCACAGAATATAAAAATTTTGAAAAGCAGAGCATGTCGTCAGTCGGGTCGTTCATAGCTGCTCGATGAATAGTAACACCAATTAAAATTCGTATTGGATTCCGTTAACTGTATTTAGTGATTGATGGATTCTTTAATGGAACTTTTTAACAAATTCCCATTTTTCGGGTCAGGCATTTTTATGATTAATGCTTTGCTTGATATCTGTGATGATCCGTATGGGATATTTTTTTTTCATTGTTCGGCATTGTTCTCGGATAAATGAGAATTGATATCATGTGCATCGCTTGAGTCTTCCTTCGGGTATAGTATATGTTTGAGAATTTCATTACGCAATAAATATTATTAGTCAGTAATGGAATGCATATTAAACACCTAAAAATTATTTCTTTTGATTGTTTTACTTTTCTGAACACCATGATCTCCTTATCTAATTATGTGTGGTCCTATTTATTCAGTTTGCCAGAGTATAGTTTTTTTTTTTTTCAGGCAAATACAGATGATATCTCCCAGTGACAGACAATATGGAATTTATATGTACTTTCCTGTCTACTATTTAGAAAAGAACCTTACTCGACAACGTTGTAATTTGGAGAGACGATAATCTAATGAACAATTAGTCGAATATAATTGTATAAATAAATTAATTTTACTTTGCACCTTTGTAATCGAATGTTCTTCGTTCCGAATTAATGGAAATAATAAATTTAGAGTGTCGGGGAGACGTAGTACTATGTTTATTTTCCGATATATGAATTTTTTTTTTTTTTAACTATGTTTTCCGATCCGAATACCGGATGAGTTAGGTATTCCGAATTTATTCCACATAAAAATAACGACATTGTTGGTTATCACATTTTTCTCAAACAGCTTCTTTTTTCATTATGATTATTGTCTGGTTACATGATAATGTAGTATCATCATGTTTGCTCCCTGTAAACTATGCAATTAAGAATTTTTTTCGATTGTGTATTCGTAGGTACGTGTACATTGCAAGAAAAGAAAGAACATACAAGATAGGAAAAAATGGAAAACAACGATCATTTCATTTACAAGGAGCCAAGACAAGCTGTCAACAGCATCAGATACCACGACAGTACAGTAACAAGTTTGTTTGAATGGAGAGAGAATGCATTTTGATTGTTGTAAACCTGGGACACTGAATATATTTTTGGTCAACCGAAAAAGTCCCCTGCATAGTAAAACCATACAGGGATTGAATTTTGACCAAACTACTTTGTAGCTAGTGGCCAACTACAGATTTTGGAACAATATATAACAAAAGTAGTAAAAAGCCAATTTCCGACAATAGAAATAATAAGAAATTAGTGATTCTAAAAGTGTATCTTCTGAGGATGTCACAGTTGAGCATCGATATCTCACAGCTACTCAAACGACCAGAAGGAAGATAAAGTCTCGTAAAAATTCATAAAAAACATTTACATCCTTCAGCCAACCTCCATTTCACCTTCCATACCGAAAATTGTCTACCCTCTACTAAGCTTAGTTTATCGATTCCAGCTTAGGATATACGAGAAACTAAGTCTCCGAATGCTACTGCATCAGAATAATAACCCAACGAAGTACTAAACGGACGAGAGACAATGGTTAATGAAATGAATCCTTGTACATGGTTGGTAAACGCTCACGCACTCTATAGTGTGGTCTTCAACTAGATAAAACCCCCTACTGGATTCCTGCAGTAATTCGTTACTCTTTGTGTCACAGTGTAAGGGTTTACTGGGAGAAACCTGCCTGCATGGGCATATCGAACGTTATTGTTGCTAAGGAACTAACGAAGCTCTTTGCCATCCAACGCACCGTAAATACAAAGACAAAGGGGTGAGGAACAACAGATGGTGTACTACCAGTAACCGAAAAGGCGTCAATAATCGTCTGCCTTATAGAAAGTGAATATAAACCTCATAACGTGATATCATCGAAGACAGTACACTGACGGGATTGTTCGCTTCAGTGAATCCTGCCAAGCAACGAATGGCGTTAAGGTATTACACATCAAATGCTGCTTGAATATTCGACATTTTCATGGCATTCCAGGGATTTCTGAGGGAGATGATATAGTGCAGTGGTTCTCAAACAGGAGGAATTCCCCATAGGGAGGAAATTTCCAGAGTTTCCCGAGTTGGAGAGGGGGCGGGGGAGAATTGTGGCCAAAGATTGACAGGCTCAGGCTGGCTCTAGGACCACACAAAATGCAGTGTGTATCGGTCCCCCCCGCACCTACTGAGAGATCACACTTAGCTTTCTCTCAGCTAGCATGTGTGTTTATGTTAGTATTTCGCTGCATATTATTTGAAATCCACCTTTAGAGATAGACAATTTTGGAAAGGGGGTTTTGGGTGATGTCATTTTGACATACGGGGTGAAAGGGGCCGTGGACCAAAAAAGTGTGAGAACGACTGCGACATATCCTTTTTCTTGCTGCATCAGATCAGGAAAAACGAGGCCAGTTCCGTTGCTAGCCGAAGTATTTCTGATGCTGCCGTTTCAAGCTGTGCTTCTTCCTCCTCACTTTTCTATCCAAATTTATTCCAACGTCCGAGTCGAAACGCACGTAACGAGACGACATAGACAATTGTTGTTCGTTGTTGTTCGTCAAACTGGGACTTAGAATAACTCCAAGCCCTTAGAAATAAATGGAATTGTAGTAACTAGCTTACTAGAAAGATAGTAAAGGATGAAAAGAAGACTAGTATCATACTTAAGATTTCTTGTTATCTATAAACAAAAATAAGGGTTAAATTTCGACTGTCCCCTTAATTTCGTGGGAAGTCTGAAAATCTCAGACATACATGCATACAAGCATACATCACATACATACATACATACATATATATATATATATATATATATATATATATATTATATATATATACTATATATATATATATATAACGTAATAGATATATATATATATATATATATATATATATATATATATATATATATATATATATATATATATATATATATCACACATATATATATATATCTCTATATATATATATATATATATATACTATATATATATATATATATATATATATATATATATATATAATATATATATATATGTGAGGCCTAGGGTTTTTGATTAATAATATATTGTCCATGTGTTCTCAGTGACCTATGGAATGTGGAGAACAGTGCAGAGGTAACGACCTGAGAGTAGCTGATGAATGAGTATTCTGGGGATGGCGTGAGATAAAAGTGCTTAGTTCGAAAGTGCCTTTGTGAACTGGATGCAACTAGTGTTGCGAGGCGCTAGCGAACTGTGTGTTCGTATGTGCGTGTACGCCTCTTTCTGTTAAAAAGAGTGTCATACCCAAATCAATGGGAGGATTTTTGACAGAGGTCTTCAAGTTCACAGGCAAGATGCCGTGGCGTTCGCCGGGGAGTTTTTGTGACATAGTGTTTCTTTAAGTTTAAGTGTACCGGTTGGGGCTTGGGTAAGTGGCTGAAATGCTTTAGCCTCCAAAGATTGGCTTGTTGTCTGTTTGACATTTTTATGATAATATCCAATGTTTCACCTATGATTGTCAATCTTCTGTGTGTACTTACCGGGATGTTTCTGTATCTTTGAAACAGACGATTCTGGTACTTCTGGCAGTTCCCAGATGGGTGTAGACTTTTTTTGGTGACTAATCATTACTATCAGACAATGTACTATTCGGGTTTTTTGAGTTAGTCTGTAAGACTGGATTACCTTGATTGATTAGTTTATTTATTCGTTGTTTTTAATAAATCATTTTCATTACCTGTTAGAATGGAGAGAAAGAGGTGGAGAGAGGGAGAGGTGTCGGTGCTAGAGAGAGAGAGAGAGATTCCTTGGAAGGAGAGAGAGAGAGAGAGAGAGAGAGAGGCTGTGTGAGTAATGCTGTGTGTGGGTTTGCCTTCAGCTCGTGTCTCACGCTTACCAATAATGAATAATGGGTGGGGGGGGGGGGGGAAATCCCCCCATTAACATATTATATATATATATATATATATATATATATATATGATATATATATATATATATATTATACATATATTATATACATACATATATATACATATATATATATATACATATATATATATATATATATATATATATATATATATATATATATATATATATATCTATATACGTTATATATATATATATATAATATATATATATATATATATATACTATCTATATATATATATATATATGTCTGTATGTATGTATGTATGCATGTATGTCTGAGATTTCGTCTTAGTAAAGACGAAAGCGCTTGGATTTTCTATCTATCATTTTCCTGTGGTATTCGCTTATCTATATATATATATATATATATATATATATATATATATATATATATATATATATATATATATATATATATATAAGCGAATACCACAGGAAAATGATAGTCAGAAATCCAAGAGCTTTCGTCTTTACTAAGACATTGTCAAGGAACGAATGAAATATAATTGGAGAGAAAGTTATCAGGTAAACACGATCAAAAATACCAGATGGTTAATTGTCAAAAGGGTAAAAGTTAGAGATAATCCAGGATAATCGGATCCACATGTTCACAAACCTAAACATAAATTTAACCCTAACAGAAACTACAACAAAGTACCCTTACCCGTCCAAAAAATGTAAAAAACGAATATATTTATTTTGTAGCTTATATTTATCTACAACTTTCTTCATTATGAAGGCATCGAGTTTAAATAAACCAAGACTTAAATTTAGAACATTTCCATTATTTGACTTGATGAAACAAGATTCAATGATATTTCCATTTTAATGTGTCATTACATGGCATAAGGCTCTTGCCTGACTCAGTTAATAGGATGATCTAAATCTCTCATATGTACGAATAATGATTTGATATTTGTTCAGTTCACAGAGTATTGGCGCTGTTTGAGACGTTGTGAAAGAGATTTATCGGTCGTCCGTAATAGACTTTATCACACTTTTTTGCAAGGAATTTCATATATGCAGCCTGGAAGATCTTTAGGAGAATTTTATTACTGAACTCTTGACATTAATATTACTGAAAACAACATTTATGTTGAAAAAGCTTTAAAATTCTAGGAATATTTATAAACCTTTCATCATCAGGGTAATTTTAAATGCTATGCTTACTAGATTTAAGTATGTCATTAGTTGAATAAAATGTTTTTCTAGCTCTTTCCATGCCACATCTACAAAGGTCCTTGGGTATTTAAGTTACAATGTAATATCATAAATAGTTTTAATCTCAGCATCAATAAATTTGCGGGCTACAGACACGTAAAGCCCTTAGGAACATCCCAGAAAAAACGGAGATTTAACTTTTGATGGTGATTGGAGTAGTAATGAAAAAGAGGCAATGTTAGTTGATTTCCAAAAGACTGAAAAGGTGAAAATTCTATCATTTCTATGGACAGTTACATCAAGAAAATTCAAACTTAACAATTTCTTTCTTCCTCTACAGTAAATTTTATAGAAGGGACTAAATTATTGAGATTATTAAGGAATTCCTGGAGATTTTCGTGAACTGGCCAAATACTGAAAATATCATCCACATACCTAAACCATATAACTTTTTTGGGGCAAAATTCTTGGTAAGAGTTTTGTCTCAAAAGTTTTCATGTAAATATTGCTAAGGACAGGAGATAAGGGATTACCCATAGCCATGCCAAACTTTTGTACAAAAAATTCCCCATTAAAACAAAATTTACTATCTTTGATACTAATAACCTTATGAGAACTAATGAGGATTGTTACAGTTAAGGGAATATCATGACGTTCTAATTCATCCTCCAAATATTCAAGTAAATCAATCTACATGGCACTTTTGTAAATAAAGAAACAACATCAAAACTAACCATAATAAAATCAAAATTCAAATTTAAACTATTCAATTTGTTTATAAAATCAACAACGTGCATCTACTGTGATTTTTTAAGCATATATATATATATATATATATATATATATATATATATATATATATAATATATATATATATATATATATATATATATATATATATTACGACCCTTGTGGGGCCGTGGTGCAAGTTCTTAAAGCACCAGAAAGAGAGGGCAGTAATACAGTGTCCAATAAATAAAGGTCAATGGAGACGAAAACACGAGAGAAAACTTAACAATATTTATTAACACAAAGCAATAGAAATTAACAACCGTCAGCCTTGTGACTACAGGACTAATACGCAGTCCTTAAAATAAATCCAGTAAGATAACCTAAACTCTAAAACTGCATCCCTAAGACAGTACAAAAATAACGTAAGGAGTAAATAAAGGGCCCAAATACCTACCTATAACTAAATAAGGTTAGGAAGGAAGGAGTAGACATACAGAAAGAAAACACTTAAATTCCTACCTAATATTATAAAGCTAAACTTAACATTAACACCCTAGGATAGGGGCAAATAAAATGTTCTCTATATGAGAACTTCAAAAATAATGAAAACCACAGAAAAACTCCTCACAGTTTATAGAGGGAACAAAGCGGTTACACCCACACTTGTTGGCGTCCAAAGGTGCTAGGCTGAGGTCATAGCACTGGGGGGAACTCTGACACTGTCTTACAGCAAGCCACCAGGTACGGCTCACACATCAGGTCACCGCTATCGGAGGGAGTTCTGGAGCACAGGTAGCAACAGGGGTATACAACTAATAGTGCCACCCTGCAATAAATACCAAAAGGATATTACCTGTTCACAGACTCCTACGTTCCTCCTCGGGCCACAATGCCCCCACAACTGCCGCACAGGCGAAGAAAACGTCCTGGAGGATGCAGAGGTGCCCTTCCTGCGTCCACTCGGCCGGGAATAATTCCTCTGCGTCGTTTCTGAGTCCGCAGGAAGTCCACACCTCACTCAAACACTAGCCTAGGGTAGGCTACAATAGCTCAGAACGCCGTGGGTGGCACAGGAACTAGCCACAGCACAAAAGGTAATCCAGGTAATCCAAGTAATCCAAGCAGCTTAAGTGTGGGAGGCATGCAAGTACAAGGCCCGTACTGACTAGAAGAGGAACCTATCCTCCGAAGAAAAAACTTTTTGTCTCCAAGGACGAACACAGTAAAATCAGTCAAACACTCCAGAGTCCATGGCAGCTCTCACCAACACCAAAAGAAACAATAGATGGAGTTAGGAGTGAACTTTTTACACATACCAATGCCGGGGAGTAGGCCACTAAACGTCTTTAGCAACACAGCCTTGTCACAAGAAAAACCAAACTTAACCTTAAATAAATCAACAATTAAAGTAAATCACAAGGCTGAGACTAAACAAAATTAATGACAATTACGTTAATACCTGATCATATATATATATATATATATATATATATATATATATATATATAGATATATATATATATATATATATATATATATATATATATATATATATATATATATATATATATATATATATAATACACACACACACACACACATATATATATATATATATATATATATATATATATATATATATATAGATATCATATATATATATATGTATATACATATATAATATATATATATATATATATCTATCACATATCCAAAGGTGAAAAATGAGAGACAGGCTTTTTTATTTTTTTCAAGCCATTGACAAAGGACTGATATATAGTATTAGAAGTCCACAAGTATGTATACTACAGAGACAAGTACTGACGAACATACACACAACCGTTTGAGACTGCAGATCCACCCACAGGCAGGTGTCAAGGTAGGGGTGGCTTTCAAAAATCATTTGGCTAAAATTACTGCCCCCTGCTGCTGTTTGCAAATATAATTAATCACCTATTTCCCATACATCTCTACTGGCCTACCTTAAAATTTAAACAGTTTTACAAATTAATTTCTTTTGATATTAAAGGATCAAGTTTATACATTCCTTGACTGATGTTCATATTACTGCTGTAACTTTCTTTTATAAAAACTAGATTTAATGATATTCCTTTCCATTGCATTATTAGAACACACCAGCTATTTTGCCCCTTCCCACTTTATGGCATGATTGTTCTCACTACATGTACAAAAATATTTCTTCCTGTGTACACTTTTATTCTGGACAAACAATAAGGTTTAAAAAATCAGTGTTTACATCTATGTTTCTAAGAGTACTACGGTATGTAGCCCAGAATATATAGATGACGAGATAGATAAGATTCGGAAATACAGGCAAGAAACTGAAAATATGCAGATAGTGTACTAAACAATGCATTAGCAGCGGGGGGGGGGGGGGAGGGCAAAAAAGACCATGTATCAACCAAAAAGAATCTTACAGCACAAAAATTTGCTTGTTGTACTACCTTATATATAATATGAAAGAAATATCCAACATCTCCCGAAGAATTTTAGGTGTTAATGTAGTTTTTAAAAACAATAAACAATGAAACAGGTACTTATTAAGAACTCCCCTGACAATGCTAAAGGATGTGTATATAAAATTTTCACCTTGTAAGTCTTGTGAAAACTTTTACAGTGGTCAAACGGGGAAAGCACTGGAAAAAAGAATAGAACAACATAAACAATGTGCGAGATATGCATAGGGAAATAGTGGTATTTTTGTACATGTTAGTGAGAACAATCATGCTATAAACTGGGAAGGGGCAAAAAAGCTGGTGTGTTCTAATAATGCAATGGAAAGGAATATCATTGAATCTAGTTTTATAAAAGAAAGTTACAGCAACAATAATATGAACATCAGTCAAGGAATGTATAACTTGATCCTTTAATATCAAAAAAGAAATTTGTAAACTGTTTAAATTTCAAAGTAGCAGTAGAGAAGTATGGAAATAGCAAGGGGGCAGTAGTGGTAATGAGATGTCCAACCCGGCCTCCCTGACACCTGTCAGGTGTGGACTTGTCTCCTAAGGTGGGTACCCTAATCGGTAGTATCCCTTGAGAATTTATTGTAAATTTTAGCAAAATAATTTTTGAAAGCCACTCCTACCTTGGCACCTGCCTGTGGTGGATCTGCAGTCCCAAACGGTTGTGTGTATGTTCGTCAGCACTGTCTCTGTAGTATATATACTTGTGAATTCTAATACTATGTATCAGTCCTTTGTCAATGGCTTGAAAATAAAGCCGATACCGTCAGGACCTACACCCTATCTCTTATTTTTCACCGTGGATGTGTTTGTGATAAACGATCAAGTGATTATAATCATATATATATATATATATATATATATATATATATATATATATATATATATATATATATATATATATATAGTTCCTATCATGATTCATACACCATGTTTTTATTATTATTATTATTATTATTATTATTATTATTATTATTATTATTATTGATCCTTTATGCATATGACCCACCAACAATACATGCTTAGCACTCCAACGCGAAGTAAAAATTCATGGCAAAAGTAAGTCAAAATTAAAAGAGTAATACACATTTCCTGTGCCTCATACATAAAACACTGAGTATAAAAAAAAAGATTTTTTCTCTCACCACAAGACTAAATCCTGTTTTCTTGATGTATTCCTTACACGGAGGAGAACCCGACAGTCGACCAGGTAGAGATAATCTCGTTACGTTTGCAGATGTACTTCCCCTTTGTCTTGGCTTAAAGCTGTGTCGCTCAACAGGTTCATTCTGTTTTCGGTCTCCATGGCAACAGAACGTCTGTCCGTCTGTCTTTTACTTAATTATGTTTTGTTCCTTGCAATCTTTTATTTCATTATCGAAAATGAAATGACGTGGTTATCGTTTGTTTGTATTTGCGATATATAATTGATATCTCCCACGTTTACAGTAGTTATGATAATGACATGGGTTTCGGTTCTTAGTAATATTTAAAATGGTTTTATGAGATTTTTGGGGGCTGTGTTGAAATGTTGTATATTGTCTAAATGTATCATAACGTCCTTCCGTCTCTTTCTTAAATATGTTTTGTTCTCTGTATCTTTTGCCAATTGCACAGTATCTAAATCTTAATGTGCAGATGATGACTGCTAGTTTGCAAGGTGTTTCATATGTTGTGCGGCTGTAGATTGGTTGTCCCTAACTACCATTTGGCAGTTCTTGAACCTTTAGGGTAATGCTTGCCTGCCACTACTTTCTTCTTGCTGCTGGCAGTATGCTCGTCCTTGGCTTTTTAGCTAAGTTAAAGATAGTCCAGCCTCCCAGTCCCAGTTTGGTGCTTATGCTGCTGCCTTGCAGACCGCTCTTTTCAAGAGAGTCTGTCTCTTCATTCCCCTGAATTCAACGTGACTTGGAATTCAGTTTAGTGTGATTAATCTGCGATTGTCCAGATACTTGTTAGGAGTGTAATGTTCTCTTTTAATTTCCACTTTAAGGTTAGAGGTATTATTGGAAAGTCGCCAACTTTCTTTTTTGAATGATGCCCAGAAAACTGCTGCTGCTGGGATGTTGATTGCATCCTGTTACTACTTGTTGCAACTGCAGCGGAGTTCAAACTGCCTCACTTGCTGGAAGGGTTGTAAAGTTAATTATCAAGAGCTCCGGTTCTCAATGTACCGGCTTAGTTTATTCATATAACATACACACAGGTCATGGAACTCAATGCGAGCTGATATGTAGCGCCTGACATCTGGCAGGTAGGAACAGGGATTAAGTGCAAACATTTGTGTTTGTTAACAGACAAAAAACATACATTGTAAAATGGTTACGGGTAAGGACTGACTTCATTTACAAATGATTTGAAAGCTGGTAGTTCAATACGTACGATAACAATACATTAAACATGATAATAACAGTAACGAAACTGTATGTACAATAGTTAGGTGAGAGATGCTGTGTTTTTTTCAACCGCGTCGTATTTGGTTCGTGGGGTCGTTGTCGTAGGATAATGACCGGTGAGCGATAAAGGTGCGAATGTGGTCCACTTGTGGAGCCTACACTTTCAATAAGTATGATTGTGATAATCCCTCAGGTTAATAATAATATTTAACATGATATAATAACATTATTAAAGTTTGCATTATAGATTTGCATATTGTCTAATTGGGAATAGTAGCTAGGTCTACAATTACTGAAATTAGTTTTAAAGTTCCAAAAAAAGGTTCTGGGTAAAAAGCCGAGAAAGGCGATGAAAAACTCATTGGATACTAAGAATTCCTTTCGCATTTTAACTATACCACTTTTCAAAAAAATGTCTATTATATTCAGGTCAGTGTCTTTTATCACAAATATCTTAGGTATCTCCTTCAATGCTCTATATGAAACAATTAATTTCAGAGAATACTAACTTTACTTTGCAGTCACAGTAACCGTTTTGGTATAAGTCTTTTCCCCTTCTTTGCCTTTATGCAGTAACTAATTGTTGTTCATTAAATATAAAGACATTTAAACCAAATTTCTGCCATAGAATAAGCTCTCCCTCTCATCTAATTGTACATAATAACCATACGCATTACTGTGGCTATGAAGTAGCAGTGTCGCCTTCATTTTTTTTTCTAAGCCTTTCTTTGCAAATTTTTCTGTTCTGATTTACCGTGCAAAGAAACAATATCAGAGTACTTCCATATTATGTAGTATTTCCCTTTGCCATCACTATTCAATTTTGTATCTTTTTGATAAAGCAGCATAGTTTGTATTAATGCTTTCAGCTAATTATTTTCTTATGATTCAGTCCTTACAATGTATTACGCTAAACACTCACGCTGAAATAACCATAAAAAAATCTATGATTTTTGTGTTTAGGCCTAACCAGTCTCTCCCACAAACCTTTGATTTTGCTTGGCAACTTCGATTTCACGTTTAGGAAACTACTCTCAGCACTATTCTTCACTTAGTGTTTTTCATTATTCTTTGTATATCGTTTCTTTCTTGTTTCCATTATCAATTTTTCTAGGTCATAATTCATCACTTGCTTATTTTTCTAGTTGTTTAAGTCTTACGCAAAGTCTCCTCACAAACAGGCTGCCAAGCGCCTTCTTCCTTGGCCTTTCCTGTCTGCCTGTTTAGTATCTCATGCATCATCGTTAAATTAGCTAAGAAGTTGGTTAATAGGTGATTATTCTCACATCAAGGAGCGTGTTACTTGATTATGTTACTGGCAGCTCGCTGCTGATTTGAGAACTCATAAATCAAAATCACCCTTGAGATTTATTCCTTTTGAAAGATGGAGCTAATTAGAGAGTTTGGAATGATAGAGGGGCTGGTTTTAAATAGGTTCTAATCGAAAAGTTAAAAACTAAATTTTTACGGGTATTTTTTCAGTTTCGAGGAGATTTGCCATTGCATAGACATACAAAATAGAATTGCTTGGTTTATATCGGTAAATGTAGAAATTTATAGAAGAACGTTCCTCAACTGCGATATTATTCCAAGTGTGTCTCTATGTGAATAAGAAAATTAAACATCTTATTGACAATACGAATTAATAAGATCAAATAAATTAAAGTCAATATATCTATCATATGTATGTTAATTAATAATCGGACATGTAACTGGCTGGTATCTAGCGGAGATATCTATTCATGAAAAAGTTACAGTCTTTCCAGGATTAACTGCCTTCATCGCCTGGCTAACAGACAATGGGAAAAAGTTAGTTGTAGAAAGATTGTAACTTTTCCAGAGCAAACATCTTTGCTAGATACCATCCGGTTTGAATGACGCCCTATTATTAATTGGATTAATGCACAGAACAATTGCATAAGCAATGTGTGTGAGTATGTGTGTTATGTATGTATGTATGTGTATATATATATAGATATATATATATATATATATAATATATATATATATATATTCATATATGTATATAGATATATATAATATATATATATATATATATATATCTATATATATATATATATTTATATATATATATATTATATATATATATATATATATATATAGATATATATATATATATATATATGTGTGTGTGTGTGTATACATGTGTGCATGTATGTATGTATTTATGTAGTATATATATATATATATATATATATATATATATATCTATTTATTATATTTATATTACATACATACATTCATACATACAACACCGCACACCTATTCATAATATATATTCTGTATAATTATAACCTTATTATATATATTAATAATAGAATATATGATATATATATATATATACATTGATATATAATATATATGGAATAATCAAATTAATACCAGAACGTATTATTAATCGATAAACTACTGCGACTGAAAGAAGAACGCAAAATCGAACTTAAACAAGAGTGCATCGCTGAATTACTGGGTGAGGCCAATAGAACACGTGGTAACTACTTTAGTCGCATAGTCAGTCCACAGTTAAAAAAGCGGCAAATGAACTGAGAGAAAACGAAACCATAATAATACGCAAAGGATAATTAAACCGCAGTGTACTCATAATGAGTAGAGATGAATACGACACCAAAATGGATAATATACTAAGTGATAATAATAAGTTTCAGCCACTTAAAAAAGACCCAACAAATGACCTCAAAAAGAAAATGATGAGACTAACAGAAAAAAAGCGAACAAAAGAACAGAGAACAGTAAGCTTTCAAAAATCATCGGAGGGACTTTGCACCCGCGATACTGCTACGGCACAGTCAAGATCCACAAACAGGGAAAACCCACTACGGCCCATTATATCCTAAATGACATCCCCCATGTATAAAGTGGCTAAGAAATAGAACGAAATTATAACGCCGTACATTCCCTCAACGTTCTCGCTAAAATCATCGACGGAATTCATCGACCTACTGCAAGACACCGCACCCGACGAAGACAT
>NC_087204.1:83645720-83648220 GCF_015104395.2 Macrobrachium nipponense | reverse complement strand
GTTCAACCATATTTTCAAATTTTATATATCCTTGGGAAACGAAGGTAAAAAATGTTGAGACTATGTCTCTATGGAATTTTATTAAATAAATACATTTTTATTTGCTCGCAACAGAGAAAGCAAGCAAATCTGTATTATCGATAGAAACAATTGCACAATACGAAAAATGATTGAATGGAATATTCTTCTCTCGAACTTCATAAATGCAGTAATTCCTAAAGAATTAAGATTAAAAATTACAAGATTAATCTTCTTTTGGATAAAATGCAGTCTTACCTCACAGGTCCTCATCGATAAGAGTGGCAAAAAAAAATATCAGAAATGACATTTACCATGCACTTAGATGATAAAACTTAACAAGACGATATGATAAGCATCTAACCCAATTACTCAACTCCAGGAGAAAGGGAACAGTGAAAATAATGATAATAACTACAATGGTGCAATCTTAATCTCAGATATTTTATCCCCCGATAAGAAAAAAAAATGGAAGATAAGGAAAACAATGAAATGAATTAAAATAGCTGCGGTGGTGTTACCTTGAACTGAGATATTTACGAATCCTAATATCAAAGAAGTATTTAATATGTATCAGTCTAATTCAGTTAGAATTAAAAAATTTTAGATTATGAGAAGAAATTAATCAAATTTTTAGACTAGGTAAAAGTATTTTTTTTTTATTACTAAGTTAAATAAGAATCATCTACATCTTTCTCTCTATACAAATAGACATATCACACACACACTCATAAATATATATACACATACATATATACATATACATATATTGTATGTATATGTATATATCACGTATATATATATATATATATAATATATATATATATATATATATATATATATGTGTGTGTGTGTGTGTGTGTGTGTGTGTGTGTATGTATTTGCAGAGCGCAAATCAAGATCATGGAAATTGATTCTTTGCTTTAAGAGGAATAATTCCCTACCTATTTCCGAGAGTTGAAACCTACCGTATGAATAGCAATACATTTACACTGTGGATATGCTATCTTATTACATATTCCAACCAAATATAAATATTTGAATTTAATAGTCCAGGTATTCACATTTCATATATTTGAGAATGCAGCATTTCTTAACATCAATTCGATAGATTTATCTAGATATTTGAATTTATACACGAATTTATATTTCAAATATTTGACCATGCAGCATTTCTCAACATCTATTTCGCTAGTCTCCGGTCATGAAAAAAATTCTGTACAATAAACATCGACGTTAAAACCCACGGAAGAGTATTTATTATCAACAAGATTTCCTGGATCTCTTCTCTTCAATCCAAGAAAGAATCTTTTTTTTTTTCTTTTAATGAGGCAAAATCCTGTTTTCTTGAGGAATCCTCCCACGCAGGATAAGATCCGGCAGACGACCAGTTGGAGGTAATCTTACGATGTTCAGACGATTCTCGCTCCGTCTTGGCTTAAAGCTGTGTCGCTCAAGAGGTTCATCCTGTTTTCTGTCTCCATGGCAACACAGCATCCTTCTAACTGGGTCTTAATTATGATTCACGTTCTGGCCCTGTGTATTTCATTATCAGGATAAATATGACAGGGGGTATCATTTGCATCTACAGGGAAGAACCTAGTATATGTTTCCGGTGTATTTCTATAAGGGACAATAGCGAAAACAATGTTTTTTTAGCAATGCTGAGTGATATTTCGTAAGGAGGTTTGTCCATCTTTTAGTTTAATAGTTATACATGTCTTCAAGAGTATGTCATTTACGACTGCTAAAGGGAGTTTAAATATTCTGATAAGTTTTCGCCGTCTTAAAATAAATGGTATTAACAAGTACAAAGAAATAACATATCCGAAAATTAGAACCATTTTCTGTTTAAAATCGATGAACAGAGTCCACCTTTAACAAATAATAAGCATGTTTGAAGCAATTTATCCTTCCATTCAGGTATTGTAGTTGACCTTATTACCTATATCTTATTGCCTTTGCATAACCAGTCCAATTTATCCTAAACATTATAACACCTATCAAAGTCTTAATTTTTCAGTTTTAACATCCTCTATAACAGTTACGTCAAAGTGGGCCCATATGCTAATGTACATCATGCTAATGCCGTTTTGCGTGCTTTTTTCGATTCTTTTATCTTTCTTTTTAGTTTTATTTGGCCGTTTCTTTGCTGAAAATATTTTAAGTATGTCATTATTATCTATGATTTATTTTTCATTTTCTTAATTTCCCATTTATTGTCTTCCTGATTTTTGTTATGCATAAATTTTTTTAATCGCCTGATTCAATTATTTGTTATATGCATGCTCCGATGCTCTTTGCATTTCCCTTCTGTATAAGCAGTGCCATTGGATCAACTTTCTGCTGTCGATCCAACCTAATCGACTTTGTTGGCTCCTCGACCCCTGTGGGCCACAGCAGGTGTAGCCTTTTGTTCATTTTGACACCTTACTTTCACTGGCCATAATTGTGCAAGGTATTAAGCTGATTTTTTTTATTA
>NC_087204.1:83625720-83638220 GCF_015104395.2 Macrobrachium nipponense | reverse complement strand
ATATATATATATATATATATATATATATATATATATATATATGTATATATTTGGGGATACAATCCACAATGAAGTAAAATCCTCTGTCGTTTAAAAAATATATATTCTTGTACAGGATTAAAGCTTTCGACCATCAACTGTGGTCTTGTTCACTAAAGTGTGGTATATCATATCACACTTTAGTGAACAAGACCACAGTTGATGTCGAAGCTTTAATCCTGTACAAGAATATATATTTTAAACTACAAGAGGATTTTACTTCATTGTGGATTGTATCCCCATTTATTTAGAGGTACGACATAGTACCTGGCTTCTGCATATATATATATATATATATATATATATATATATATATATATAGTATATATATATATATATATATATATATATATATATATATATATAGAAAATGCAATATGAATAAATAACAAAGTTCTCACTGGAATTAAACAAACATTATACCACTATATTCTATAGTCCTGTCCAAACTGCATATTTGTAGGTTCGCGTTGTGCTGGGGCAAATATTTCCACACACACATTTCATAGGTTTACCCTGCACTGGGGTAAAAATTACTCCAATCCCACTCTGCACAGCATAAGAAGCAAGATAGCCCGTAGACGTTACTTTCCACTACAGTAACTCATAGTCATACACAGCTACTGGAATGGTCGGGAGTCGGGACTCTGTGGCCCTAGGCAACTTTGCGACCATAAAAATTAATGGTGTTGGGGAAATTTATACCAGACGACCGTCTTCCAGGGTTAAGCAATCAGCTAATATCATTGAAGCTTTCATCTTGTTTACGACTGACTGATGTATTATTATTATTATTATTATTATTATTATTATTATTATTATTATTATTACTATATTGTTGTTGTTGTTGTGCTTATAAGGAGATATAAATAACTAAGCCAATTTCAGTGTCTGGATGATTTCGCTTTATTCATTTGTTGACATAGTATATTCCGGCATCCCATATTGGATCACTGATAGCGTACCATCTCTCTAACACTTCACATTTTGTAATAGCCCTTAGCTTCATAAATGAAGAGGGTGACAGTTTAAAGGTATTTAAATGAATACAACATTGATTCATATCAGTAACAGAAATATTAAACCTACACAAATTTCTCTTGTGGTCATTACCGAAATATATATAAAAAAAAATCTATATTTCATCAACTTGTTTTTCTTTTTATTGCGAAATGTTTAGAAATAAGCTACAGAAAGCAGGAACGTGCACGCAACACTGCTTTTTTCCATTCCTGACAATATTTCACCATTTATCGATGGAAAGGATAATCCTGTTCCGAACAAGCAACTGGGAAGCAAATCCTATAATTGACTTATATTGCTTCCGAGTCTTTCTTCATGAAAGCAAAAGTTTCCGGACCAAAATCTTCCGATGCATAAACTTTTTTTCCCGTCTAATAAATCAACTGCTTTTTTTTTTTAAGTTCCCAGGTTGCTCGTTCATTTGCGGAAGTTAATCTTCTTCGTGTATTCCGCTATGAATAACCGGTGATCTATTGTCCTTTAAAAAAAAAGTAGGTACGTATAATTGATTCTATTTTGCGATTCAGTTTATAAATCTAGTTAAGATTTCTTTGGAAGTATCATTGTTATCATCGTCATATTATATTGTCTTTGTTGATGCACTTTTTGCGTTGGAAGATAATTAGATTAAAATAGGTAAAAGTCAAGATTATTTTTTGCATCATTAACAGCAACGTATTCGTCATTATCAATTTTGCCCAAAGTTTCGTTGCTGTAAGTAATCAAAGTAACCAGTGATCTATTGTCCTTTATGATTAATATTATCCCATATCACATCATTATCCAGCTTAAAGGGAAAAATATTCAAGCGAGTGCTTAATCTATACCGAATAATAATCCAGCACTTCGTGTTAACATAAGAATTATGACTTATTTATCCCCTGTATGAGGCTGAGTTCTAAAAAATTACCTCATTTAAAGCATGAATTATTTTGCGCCTACCATGAACTAAATCTTTCCTTTATAAAGAACAGAAGCTTATGCAATCAATTATTCTCATCATAAATTTCCAGGAAATGAATGTAGTTCGGTTACAGGAAATATCATTACTGATTAATGCGTATCATTTCATGATACTTCCCCCGGGATCATAATTTATTTTCGGGGAACGTCTCGATTGATTTACTCTTAAGTATTTACACTTATGGTTTTTTTGGGGGGGGGCTGGGGTGGGACAGGGATATCATCTCACTTCTCATCAGACAGATCGCATATTCAGATCAGTCGTTCCACCATTTCTCCCAAATCTACAGATGTTATTTGGGGTTATTCATTTATCAGAACATAGTAATATCCTGCGTTGTTTACATCGCTAGATCCTTCCTGTATAGGTTTTCCAGATTTTTTGTTTCTTTTTCGTTTGACAGGATGTTTCTAATTCCACAGCAGAAATCCGATAGTAGCTAGGTGTATTTTTATATATTTATGATTTACAAAATTTTTCTTAAAATTTTGCTGTTTAAATTTTTCTAAGATAAAAGATGAAAACAAAAAAAAATTTCAGCACTAAGTTTATGAATAAGGAACATAAGAATTTAGGAAAGACGCATTTGCTTATGAATTTAGTAAAAAATTCTAAGCTGGCACAATATTTGCAGTCTTCCGGAATGATATTAAGTTCAAAAACGAAACTATTCCAACATTGAGCTTTCCTTTGTTTCCATTTACCTGCCCAGTTACTTTATGAAGAACCAACACTGCTAAACTTTCCTGAGCAGAAGTCTAACGGAATTTCAGGTATATACCCGTATTACTATCATTGATCTACTAAGAAAATACAGGTACCTTCCCCTAAGGGAAATATTTGCTCGACTGAAATAGTGATGGAATAAAGTTATCCGTATCACAAGAGCAGAAGTATCAGCAAAACCGGAATGTATTTGAAAAAACTCTGAACTAAGATATGGGAAAAATGCATAGAGTAAAAGGGAAGAGGGGATAGGCCTTGTTTGGATATCTGGGTAAAAGAGTTAACTCGACCGTTTCTCTGTTAATTATTTTATCTTCCAATTTATTCACGTGTTTCTTACAGTGAAGAGAAGTAAGTGGCAAATAGGAGAGATAGTACGCTGACTCGGTCATCTTATTCCTGGAAAAATTGTCATCGAAATTAAATTCATCTCCCTAAAACGACGACAACGAACGGAAATAATTTTTTTTAAAGGCACGTTTTTTATAAAGTTCCTAAAAATCGAAAATGAGTTCATCTCCTAAAACACGACACACACGGAAATAAAATATTTAAAGAGACGTTTTAGATAAAGTTCCCAGAACTGGCTGTTATAAGATATACGTATGCTGGATAACAGTAATTCTCATTATAAGTAATTATGTATAAATAAGACTTTTTGCATTGCACTTGATCTGTAAAGTTATCTATAGGCAAACAAAATAATTACATTTTTATTCGGGGAATCATACTTCTCTCTAATATAGTAGAACTCGCTACAGTACAGACAGATTTATATGCCACCACCTTATTTATATTGGATAGTCTCCAAATGAAAGTAAACACACTCTGTAATAATACTGTATAATAGACAATGAAATTTTAAATATACTTTCTTTTACGAGATAACTAGCTTATTATTACATGTTTAAGTATGCTGAACGATCTTTATTCAAAAGACTCTAAGGAAATGTTTCATAATTACTCCACATTTTAGTGCCTTTTTCCTGTGATAAATATAATTTCTCTTTAAAAACTTACCATAATTATATCAACAATCTACTGGCCATCACAAACCTGATAATGAAATGGAGAGATTCAAGAATGAATAAAAGTACAACAATAAAATTTACTCGTATGAAGATAACGAAATTAATAGATTCACTATACAAAAAAAACTAGATTAAACTTTCTTTTTTTGAGAAATGAAGTGAATGTGTGATTTGCGTACTAAAAGATATTATGAAATATAAGAGAGTTTAATGAGGAGATTGAAATTAATTCCTTGTGAGCAGTTCCTGGAAATCCATTGACAAGCTTTAGACGCCAAGCAGATAATCTGAAGTTAATTGGCACGAAATGATTCTAAGAATACAAGGTCGAGGCTCTCGTCGATGGATTTACAAACTCATGATTTCCGCGAACAAGAAATACTCAGTGATAATGCGTCAAGATAGAGATCTCAGATGTTATGCGAAATTTATGATCAGAGGAATTGATGTGGATTGTGTTATTATTCGTCCTGAACTTGAGAAAAATTTACCTTTTAATAAAACATAGAATAGTTTTATTAATAAAATTCTTTAAAATTTTCGAACCATCGATACAATGCATAAATTTATTGTTCTATTGTATTTGTGAAAGGCTACTGTTATTTTCGTCTTATTCACATGAACATTTATCTTTGTGTTTGCAACCAGTAGGTACAAAAGTAATTAACACGAAAATGAAAAAGGTATTACTTAGTTAGTCTTTTGATATATCTTTAAGTAACAAAGTCGAAAGTAAAAGCTACATAAAAATAAATGTGGAATTATTACAGTCATGATTATTATTAACTCATATACAACAACAACAACACAACAACAACAATAGTAAATAATAATAATAATAATAATAATAATAATAATAATAATAATAATAATAATAATAATAATAATAATAGTGGACTCAGAGAACTTTGGGGGGCGGTGGGGAAATCTCACTAAAATTTTAGACATTATAATAAGCTTACCGTAATTCTTCATCTGTCTTTCTGGTTATAAAACGAATAGAGCATATATTTAAAAAGATTCACATAAAATCATGAAATAAATAAGTAATAAGAAAAATACCACACTTATCTAAAAGATCACTGTAAAACCTTACGTAAACAGTGGTATTAAAAAGAATGAAAAAAAAAAAAAAAAAAAAAAAAAAAAAAAAACCATACAAACGTGGATTGGCTTTGAATAGATTCGAAGACAATGAAAAACCTGGCATCACTTAAAATTGGTTTCCCTATTTGCATCAGTCTGGACTATCCTCCCTGATACCGAGATCTTCCAGAAAGAAAGGGGCTATACCCTTTTCAGTGTAATGTAAACAGATAGCGGAGTTAACTTAAGTGACAGCTTCAAAAAGATTTCCACTAGACTAAGCCTGGGGATCCTCTTTGTGTTTCTTGACCTGGTCAGCCTCTGAGCTTCGGGGCTAATGGAAGGAGCATTAAAAGGAGTCTCCTCAAATGAACTCCCTTTCAAGGCAATGAATATTTCATTGCACTGTTGCAAGAAAACGTCCTAGCCTTGAGGCTGGGTGTTAGAGTGGAAGGCGACTGTCGGCTGAAGATTGAATTACGGAATTGAAATGGGGGTAACCATTTTATTTAGTTTTACTTGAGCTTACTTCTCTCTCTCTCTCTCTCTCTCTCTCTCTCTCTCTCTCTCTCTCTCTCTCATACACAAAACACAGACACACCTGCACATACAATATGCAACGGGAAAACGCGCACAGAAATGCCAGCCAGCTTGGTACTTCCATTCATATGTCATTATCTCTACTGTACACTGTTTTCCATAAAACTACAAAGGTTTTCACTTCAATTTCTTAAGTGGTGAGTCACATAAATACCCGTGTCTATATATATATATATATATATATATATATATATATATATATATATATATATATATATATATATGCGTGTGTGTGTGTGTGTGTGTGTGTGTGTGTGCGCGCCTGTGTGCCTGTGTTTAGAAGAGGTGGCCACGGAAGTGCAGAGCCTATCGATTTTCAATCACTTAGGAAGGACATCACGCATTCTATGTCTATTGCGTGGGAGGGGGGGGGGGGGGATCCCCACTGACGTAAGGACCCATTCACAGTTTGGCCGACCTCTTGGGCCACTAACCTAGCAAACGGCGGGGCGAGACCATTGCCAAAGCATATTTTTTGTCCAATATACAATCGTGCATCTAAATAAACCTAAAAAGTGATTTAGATACCTGGTAGTTGTGAGTATACGGATGGTATTAGCCAGGATAGAGGCAGAGATTAGTCTAACAAACTTTCAGAAAAATTCGTACCATTCCTTTATTTCTGGAATATATTTTCAAATAAATGTGTGGCATTGGGAGACCTTTGTAAACGATTGAAGGTTTATCACAATAATTGAGGGTCCATTGAGAATGAGGGGGACGTCATATAGTTTAGAGGATGGATTGATTCTGAACTGACTGATTGAGTGATTGGTGAAGTGTCCATAATAGCAGGGAGAACGACAGTCTTTCTCCCTGCTCCTTTTCGTCAATGTCAATCTGAATTCATAATACTCTCGAGCATTAGTATGTCAGTTACTTTTTTTTTTTCTTTTTTTTTTTTTACCTTACTCAAAAAAATCCTTGACACGTTTATGAAAAAAAGAAATAATTTCTACGCATGAACGTAGGTCACATTATATTTTCTTATTTCTCTACCAACTTGATTATTATTAACATGACTAGAATTAGGCTTTAACTAGAAGAGTATAAGAGCAAGCGGATACTAAAATTCTTGAAAATGCTACCTACTAACCGTCATCAGATTTAATTGATAGATCTTAAAGATTATCTCTCTCTCTCTCTCTCTCTCTCTCTTCACTCTTTTCTCTCTCTCTCTCTCTCTCTCTCTATATATATATATATATATATATATATATATATATATATTATCTATATATATATATATATATATATATATGTAAATTCATATATTTGTGTGCGTTTTGTGCATGTGGGATATGTCTATATGCAGCATGAATGTATACAGTTTTTATACTAAATAACGAGAACGATAGCAAATGCCAACATGTCTGTTTTAAGACTGACAAGTCAAATTTGATTACAAGTAGAAACCATTATAAACATTGATTCCTCTAATCAAATTTCTCTTAATTCTGATTACACATGCTCGTCCGTCAAGGTGAGCTGGATTAAGGAAATACTCACTCAGACTCGGATAAATATTTCAATTAGATTATATCCGACTGAATTTTTTTTCCTCCATGTTAGTTTACCTTTATCACTTAGAGGTTGAATTAATAATTTTGAAGACTACCAGATACTGAAAACGTGACGAGATCTTAGTAAGGTATTTTTATCCTTCTGATTGCTGAAAAGGTTACATGAAGCTTATAATCCGGAAGTCAAGATGCAGAATGTATAACCGGAACCGAAAAAAATATAATTTACACTCGAAACCGGTTTTTATACTTTTGTTTGGAGAGATTTGCGCCCTAACAAAAAAACTCCATGAACTTTTTCTATTTTTATGTATTTTCCTTTGACATTTCTTTGGAAATAAAACATTTAACAATCAATCACATGAACATACTTTCAGTATTTTATTTTGTCATATCTGCTTTATGTCGTGTAATTTTTTAACAATAGTAGTTTTTGCTTCATTTCCTCTAAATGTATTTTCAAAGTGCCAATTAATCGCATTACCCTGACAAACATATATATTAAACTTTCCTTCAAACATATTTAAGTTATATTTCCACACATATACACACAAACACACACACATGCACACATGTATATATATGTGTGTATGTGTATGTGAGTGTGTATGTTCGTTTGTAATTATGTACGCCTCAGAAAACATGTTTAAAGTTATCTTTCAGCTACCAGCATATTACGATTTCCAATATATTTACCTGTAATTAATTTTTTTATCGCATAAGGTGTTCGATCCTATCTTGATTTATGTAATAGGTGTGTACATTTATAAATTAGGTGTATATTCATCATTAACAGGGTCGAATTTTTAAGACGCTTTCGACTAGATATTCGGGAAGTAAAGGTTTTCTGAAAACATCATATTGACTCTAGATAACATGGAGTGTTGATCAGATATCCAAGTTGTAAATATTACGCAAGACACTATTTTCTCTTACACGTAATTACACGATTTTAGTATTTTAGAAGATAATGGAAAATGTAATCTACGTTATCATTCGCTAGTTTGATTTATTGGTCTTCAAAGTTCAGAAAGAGAAATTTGAAAGATGGAGAACGTCTGAGTCTTCCGATTAAGTAAGTGTACATTAATGGTTTTCAAGATGGGACATCAGCATTTTCTACTCATTCATTTTTTTTTTACTTTAGCATGAAAACTTGTCCAACTGTAAGTCCACCCAATCGTAAAGGTAACAACAACCTGCATGTGGCTTAAATTTTGCCACAAATATTAACTGTTTCAATGGTAAGTTGTAGGTGTTGAAATATTTCAATAAATAAGACTGGCTTATCCCTTACGGTGTTTCTACACCAGTGAAGTAATTCACGAACACAGGTCAGTGAATTATCGACTACATATCGCAAACGATTGAATACAAGGTAGTCATAACCAATACGCCATAAGAGTGTATTTACCAAAGACGCGTTCTCCACATCCTGTTGATGCTTTGGTTTCAGCATGTTCGAGACTTCTTCGCAATAGGATACCGACTTATGGTTTATGACTGTTTTCCACGTAATGTGGAGACAGATAAAAAAAAAATGTCACTTCATCGATTGTACATGTGACGAAAAAATTAAATGGTATAGACTCACAAACAGCAATCACAAATTCCATATTTTGGTGCAAAAATACTCCCCTGATTGCACTATGAATAAATTTTATATATATATATATAATATATATATATATATATATATATATATATATATATATATATTATACTATATATATATATATATATATATATATATATATATATATAAATATATATATATATATATATATATATATATATATATATATATATATATATATATATATATATATATATATATATATATATATAGGTATATATATATATATATATATATTTCTGCGAAAGAAGTTTTACGCAGACTAAAATAATATTATTCAGTTTAGTACCGAATTACTCAGGGGGCGTTTTCGAAATTGGTCAACAGTCTTAGTGCTTATTTCTCCATTAGGAATAAATCTTCCTCATAATTAAATATCAAATACATAACGAGAATAATTCATTTTCCAAATTCACATTGCTACGTTCTCTGTAGCTCAGAAAATTCTCCCTATCTTTCTCTTTTAACTCTCTCTCTCTCTCTCTCTCTCTCTCTCCATCTCTCTCTCTCTCTCTCTCTCTCTCCTTCTATTTATGAGGCTTCTATTCAGAGAGGTGTAACAATGGTAACTTGCTTCTCCTTCAAAGGTTCTTTTTGGCTCTAAAATGAAGAAATCAATAAAAGTTGCCTGTTTATTTCATTTTCCATTACTTTTCCTTCAAAAGAGAGGCACGGTGTATCATATTCTCTAATTTTTGTAATGATGAATAATCAAAAACTCTCATTACTAGGCAGACACCAAGTTTGTTTTTCATTTTTAGGGAAAGATATTTTTTTTTACTTTACAGTTTATGACTAATAAGATATCCCATTTGTAATAAGAAAAACTAAGATTTCTTGTTGTATTTACTGAAGAAACTCCAAATCAAACCTTGATTTTGCCTGCATCTTTCTTTCCTCGTTGCTTCTTTTAACCGCAACCAATTCCCTCTCCTGTATCTTATCCTGAGTGAAATCATCTTTTTCCCTTCAGTCTTTCTTTGCCGGAAAGATAAGAGTCGATTCCCTCTTCGTAATTCCACAACAACCTCCACCTCCCCCACTGCACCACTCAAAAAAAAAGAATGAAAAAAGCAAAAATATAGAACCTCAATCTTCAGGGAGATATAGAACACGTACCAATCATAAGCTTTTGAGAAGAGGCTCTTTGGTGAGAGTAAAAATGAAATCTCACAAGAATTCAAGAAATGACGGGTCAACTCTCTGCAAGAAAAAGGTAAGAAAAAGAAAGGGTAAAAAGCCCAAGAAAACGTCACATCGTAATACAGGATGAGGGCAAAATATGGGATGAAGAGAAAGACGGGGGAACGTAGAGATTACTGAATAATTTTCTCAAGCAAAAAGCTCATCTTTCACTATTTACCTCAGTTAACGAGTCGGGGCGTTAGGCGTTTATGACAGGATTTTGCAGAGCGTTCACTTATTTCCCTGTTACTCCGAAGTCTTCCTTTGACTGCAATAAAAAATAAAATAAAAAACTGCTGTCGTCTTTTAGAGAGAGTAAACAATAAGTAGGATAGCAGTTAAGTACGAATTAAATAGTTTCTATTTATCGATATAATTACCAAGTGTCAACGATCTGGATAATTTTGTGCCTGTCCCTTAATCCCCATTATTCTCAATATTGGTTTTAAACGCTGTTGTAACTGAATGCATGTTTGATTACCGCAAATAATCCTATACGTCCTGAGCACAATTAAATTCACACTGGTTGAATGAACAGGTTGAAACTGCACAATTCAGATGAACGTATGTGAATTCACGGCACACTGGGTTAGCGAGAGAGAATCCGCAAGTGAATCGAAGCATATTGAAGTAGGACAGTTGAATTCACACATGCAGAATTTGCTTTGCATACTCGATACAACCAAGTCCAAACTTTGGTCTAAAGATCACACACATATATATATATATATATAGGATATATATATATATATATATATATATATATATATATATATATATATATGTATGTATATATATATATATATATATATATATATATATATATATATATATTATAAATAGGTGTTGAATAGTTTTTTAAGGAAATAAACAATAACTGGATAATTGATGGAGCAAGTTTTCCTCCATAAATCACCGCAATTGAAATGTCATTTTCTCAAATCATGTCTCTGCCTCTATGCCCATTCCCGTGTGTGTGTGTGAGAGAGAGAGAGAGAGAGAGAGAGAGAGAGAGAGAGAGAGAGTGTGTGTGTGTGTGTGTATTGAAGGGGATAATTTATGCTTCATTAACAGTCCCATTCGAATGCTCTATTTTTTTTTTTTCTTTTTGTCTGCCTTCTTTATTTCTGTCTGATGTCTATTTTGGTAAATCTGATTTTTTTCCAATAGTCTCTTGTCTCTTCTTTTTACTTTATATTTTTATTTATCGTTTTTAGTGATTTGGAAGTCTGTAATAATAATGGATAATAATAATAGTAATAGTAACAACAACAACAACAAACAACAACAACAACAACAACAATAATAATAATAATAATAATAATAATAATAATAATAATAATAATAATAATAATAATATAAGGAGTAGACCCTCTTTCAAGCATCTTCTGTTAATAAGAGTGACAACATCGGTGGAATTGATTTTATATAAGGTCTTTTCAATTCTTCTTTCTATTTTCTTTTCTCCATGGTTGCTATTTGCTAAGATCTGGCCGATGTATTTGACCTGGATAAGAAAAGGTACTGGTCCGGAATCGAGTCACTTTTAGCCCGTTACACACAGGCAGAAGTTATGCTTGGCGTGTTGTAACCGTAGAGTTTCTGAGTTTAGCAAATGGTAAGTGAAACTTTGGCGGCAGTTCTCGAATGGTACCGCAATCTTCGTGGTCCACTAATGGTATTGCCAACATCACCAACCATATCGTCGATTCATTCCCAAGGCAGGGTGGATTCGTTCTGGTTGGAATGGGGCCATCAGACAGAATCTATAAGGTCCCAGGTAGTCGGTTGGATGGATGTTGAATTATTTGACAGGCTGCCCCTTAGCGAAGCCGCCTTACAGACGTTGATGGTTGTCCCGTCTCCGCGTGCGGACGTTGTAGCCTGGTTGGGTAGTACTGGAAAGGTCACTCACAGCAGATGGAGACGTCACCTGATTGGTCCTTTCGTTCGACTCAGGATTCCCAGCGGGCGTCGTTCTACGCGCCACCTTCGGGAGGAGGAAAGTTTCCTGCGTGGTGTTAAAGCTAGACTTTCCCTTCCCTATGTGTAGAGCCTCCAGGAGACGAAGGATGTTATGTTACCTTGTCAATTTTTCCAATATCAGGAATGATATAATTTCGTGCTATTTTGATATTATGGTCGTTCTTATTGTGATTACGAAGGGCGCCCTCCTGGCCGTGGCAGGAGATCATATTAGAAAATATAATCGTGGTCATACCGATTTAAACGCCAAGGCATTCTCGGCTTTTGTAATAAATCACTTGTTTGACCGTTTTCTTCTCACACCCTGACAGTAGTTCCCGAAAAGATAATATTATCCACTGAAAAAGAAAAAAAAAAAAACTCCAATATAAATCATATTTGACGATCGGGGAAAAAATAATCAAGCGTTATCAAAAAACAGAATGTAATCGTAAAAGCTACGGAAAAATCAAAGCAGCTATAAACCATTTGTGCCAAACTCATCCGCCGTCGCCCATAACGAGTTTTATTTCCTGTAGTGGAGACAAGAAGCAGAAATTCGAAAGCGTAATCTTCGGAAAATAAGCGATATAAACGAAAGATGAAGAATTAAATGATGGAAAAGGTTTAGAGAGAAAGAACAGAAAAAACTTTGAAAAATAATGAAATAGTTCAAGGGGGAAGCAAAGGGATGAAAACGAAAAAATAACGTGAAAATTCGT